>NW_007729163.1:228173-234996 GCF_000696425.1 Galeopterus variegatus
CTGTATGTGGGATCCGAACCCTCGGCGGGAGCGTCGCTGCACTCCCAAGCGGCGCACTGTAGCAGTGCGCCACCGGGCCGGCCCCAGAAATATTGTTTTCTTATAAATCACACAGTTCCTGATATTTTGTTATAAACAAAAGAAAGGAGCTAATACACCCATGCAGGTTCTAACAGATATGTGTGAGTAATCTGTAGATGAGATTACATTTACTTAATTTTCGGAATATTTTTTAAGTAATTAATCAAGTGGCTGTGCAAAAAATATATGCAGGTGATGCTATGGGCTGAATATCCTCCTAAAATTCATGTGTTGGATTTGATATCCATTTTAACAGTGTTAAGAAGGTGGGAAAACCTACTATGGTATTTAAAAGGTGGGGTCCTGAAGAAGTGATCAGATTGTGAGGGTCCTGACCTCATGAACGGGTTAATCCATTAATGGATTAATGTTTTAGTAGGTTGCCACAAGAGTGGCACTCATGGCTTTATAAGGAGAGCAAGCGAGCATGCTGAAGAGCTTTCTTGCCATTCTCACCACGTGATTGCCTGCATCACCACGGGACCTTGTAAAGAATCACTACTAAGACTGTGGACTTCCCAGACTCTGAAACTGTAAGAAATAAATTTCATTTCTTCCTAAATTACCCAGTTTCAGGAATTCTGTTATAATCAATAGGAAACAAAATAATACAGATGTCAAATAAGCATCTAAAAATATGCTCAACATTATATTGAATTAGGAATGGAAAATAAAACAACTAGGAGATATCACTGCAGACCTGTTAGAATAGCTACAATCCAAAACACTGATAACACTGAATACTGTCAACAAGAATTCACTAATTGCTGATGGGAATGCAATATACTATAGTCATATTGCAAGGTAGTTTGGCAATATTTTGCAAAGCTAAAAACAGTCACACTATGTTATCCAGCAATTGTGCTCTTTGGTACTTACCCAAATGACTTGAAAATGCCTTTCCATTCAAAAGTCTGCACATAAATATTTATAGCAACTTTTTCCTAGTTGCTCAATCTTGGAAGCAACCAAGATGCCTTTCAATAAGTGAATAGATAAACTGTGGTGCACCCATACAATGAAATATTATTCAACCATAAAAACAAATAAATTATCAGGCCATGAAAAGACATGAAAGAATCATAAATGCATACTGATAAGTGAAAAAAGCCTGTCTGAAAAGCTTACATACTATGTAATTCTAAGTCTATAACATTCTGGAAGAAGTAAAAGCATAGAGACTGTAGAAAGTATAGCAGTTGCTAGGGTTTGGGGGAGAGAGAGAGATGCGTTTGTGGACAGGAGGGTAATTATCAGTGCAATGAAACTATTTTGCACATTATTGCAAGGTGGATACATGACATTATACATTTGTCAAAACTTGTAGAACTGTACAACACAAAGAGTGCACACTAATGTAAAGCTTCAACTAATAGAAACACATCAATATTGGCTCATTAATGGTAACAAATGCACCACACTATTGCAAGATATTAATAATAGAGAAAACTGTGGAGAAAGAGGGGAGAGTGGAGAAGAATATATGGGAACTCTCCACTTTCTGCTTGATCTTTCTGTAATCCTAAAACTACTGTAAAAACGATCTATTAATTTATAAATAAATAAATAAATAAAAGTAGCATCTCTTATAGGTCAAATAATGACACTCCCTGCCCCCAAAGATGTCTATTCCCTAATTCCTGGAACCTATAGATATGTTGTTTTATATGGAAAACAAGCTCTACAGATGTGATTAGGAATTTTGAGATAATGTGATTGTCCAGGATTATCCAAGTAATTTCAATAAAATCATACAAACTTTTAAAAACAAGAATATTCCCCAGCTTGAGTCAGAGAGATGCCTCAGAATAAGAGGCAAGAGAGATTCTAAGTGTGAGAGGAACTCAACCGCCTTACTGGCTTTGAAGGATATACAACCGTGAGCCAGTGAATGTGGGTAGTCCCTGGAAGCTGAGAAAACGGCCCACAGTTCAACCCCATGGAACTGAATTCTGCTAAAAATCTGAATGAACTAGGAAACAGATTCTCCTCTAGAGTCTCCAGAAAGGAACACAGTACTGCTGACACTGAGACCAGTCAGAATTCCGACATGCAGAACTACAATGTAACAAATGTATGTTGTTTTAAGCTACTAAATGTGTAGTAACTTGTTATGGCAGCAATACGGAGCTAATACAGAGGCTAACTAAATTTGTTCTATGCCTCCAGAAAGGAACACAGTACTGCTGACACTGAGACCAGTCAGAATTTCGACATGCAGAACTACAATGTAATAAATGTATGTTGTTTTAAGCTACTAAATGCGTAGTAACTTGTTATGGCAGCAATACGGAGCTAATACAGAGGCTAACTAAATTTGTTCTATGATTTTCAAGAACAACAGAATGAACTCTGTATATTAAGATGGATGTGAATCCATTTTCAAAACTTCTGACTGATGCATGTATTTTTATCTTTTGCCCACAACACATTTTCCTTATATTTTACTTAATTTCTTAGTGATGTATGTCTAGAATAAAATAAGCCCTCTAAACCTATTATTTAACAACAAATTGCTATTTAATTTAAAGACACAGACATATTTTCTAATAAAATTAATATTTATATCAAGGATAAACACATATTTAAATAAATGTTTAGAAAATGGCTTGGAAGAAAAAACATTAGTGAATTTGTTGGGTATCTCAGAGAAGAAAGACAGGAAATTAGGAATGGAGGATAAAGGGAAAAGCATAGCAATATTAAACAGATACAAAATCTAGGAATATGAAACAAAACCCTCGCATGGGTGGATCTCAATTCAGTCTATGCAACTAAAGATTTCAGAAATTTAAAATAAATAAATAAATAGAATTACATCAAAGTTGGATTTTTATTTCCTTACATATAGTACCATCTTAAATGCTGGAGTTGCAAAATCACAAAATGTATTATCAAGTTAAATTATGGATTTATGGAGATTTTAGGGCACTGAACAAAGAAATACCCCTTTTGAGTAACATATTTATCTTCCTTAAAAAAAAACTGATTAATATATGGATTAGATCTCTAATAGTTTATTACAGATGGCTTATCCTGGGTTAAGTATATTATCATGTTACAAAACTGCTATGGACTCAATATGTGTGTCCCTCCAAAATTCATGTTGAAACCTAACCACCAAGTTGTTGGTATTAGGAGATGTGGCCTTCGGAAGGTGATTAGGTCATGAGGGAAAAAGCCTGGTGAATGGGATTAATGCCCTCATAAAATTTACCCCAAAGAGCCAGGACATGTCTTCCACCGTGTGACTCAGCTAGAGGGTGCCATATGTACCTGGAAGAGTACCCTTACCAGATACCAAATGTGCCACGCTGGCAGCCTGATCTTGGGCTTCCCAACCTCTAGAACTGTGAGAAATAAATTTCTGTTAAGTGTAAACCATTCATTGTATTCATTTTGTTTTAATAATCTGAATGGTCTAAGACAAATAGGATATGTGTAGTTAAAACTCTGTTACTCAGATTTGCTATTGAATAAAGTGAGTTTTGACAAATTCTTGAATGTTCATTAGCCTTAGTTTAAGTTGTCTATCTGTAATGGTAATATATTTGAAAGTGCATTATAGACTATAGAGTACTAAGCACTTGGTAAATGTAATTCTTCATATCAAGGAATATGTTAACTATTCTGTTACTGGAAATAAAAACAGTTGCTTTATATTTTTCCTCTCATTCTATTGAACTAGTTAATAGTTTCCTGTGGTGATTAATTTTCAGCCAATATAGGACATATTTCATACTTACACTTAAAGGCATGCTAATTTATGGGGAATGGATCTACTTCAGATTGTCTATCAGGCCATTTTTCATCAAGATAAATGGGTAGTAAATATAGGAATATCTTTATTTCACCACTCCCAGCCCTACACTGTTTCTCTCCATGTAAACACAGCCATGCACTTTATCACAATCTAAAATTATCTCATTCGTTTATTAACAAGTTTTGGTTAACAATTTGACTGCCTACCCATAAAAACTTAAGCCCCATAAGAATAGAGATATTTTCAGTTTTGTACACCAACTAATAAATGCATACAGAATGAACATTACATATTAGGCAGGTAATATATGTTGAATTGACAGGTTATTCTATAAAATTGCAGAGATCAAAATTGTAAATCAAGTATATATTTGTCAGAGATTATTAGAAAATCTCAGATCTAGGCCTAACTCTGTCTTTAAATAGGGTCTTTAGCTATAGTGAAGCAGCATACATTAGCTCATCCTCAATATTGATATCCCTATTGAAAACTGTAATGAATTGGAGATGTTGACACCCTTTCAGCCATCAAATGAAGAATCTTTGATACAAGTGGCCAAAGAATGACTATTTTTTGCTATCAAATGTCAAAGAGCTTTAAGTCTAGAATAAGTTTCCTTCAATCTTTTCCTCTAGTCAGATGAATCTCAATTGTATTTTAACCACTTTTTAAAAATAATATTGGAATTTCCATTTGTCAGTAATTATACCAGCCACATTTTACATGCATTATTATTTTTATTTTTATTTAATTCTCAGAACAACCCTATGTTGTAATCACATATCTATCTATCTATCTATCATCTATTTATCTATCTATACCACTTTTAAGGGTTTTATTTGGACTAATTTTTTTTTTTTTTCCTTTTTGTCTTTGTTCGTGACCGGCAACGGATCGCAACCCTCAGTGTACCACTTTTAAGGGTTTTATTTGGACTAATTTTTTTTTTTTTCCTTTTTGTCTTTTTTCGTGACCGGCAACGGATCGCAACCCTCAGTGTCGCGCCCGTACCGGACCGGGACCGGCCACGGGATCACAACCCTCGGGGTTGCTCCCACCCCTCGCTCAGCCAGTGAGTGGCCGGTCTGCATGTCGGATCCGAATCCTCGGCGGGAGCGCCACCGCGCTTCCCAAGCGGCGCACTGTAGCAGTGCGCCACCGGGCCGGCCCTGGACTAATTTTCTAATGTATCCTGTGTTGACATTTACTTTCATTTTTTATTTGTTGGGCTTTTCCAGAGAAAAGGACTCCTAAAATGATTATTTGGCAGTGACATTTTAACTATGACAGATGTGATGCTTTCCCTCTGTTAAGTGTTATTTTGTGTCCAAATGAAGAGCTATCTGTAATTGTGGGAAATGTTCTGTAAATGTGCTATCCAATAATATAGCTACTAGCCCCGTATGGCTACTAAGCTCTTGAAATATGGCCAGTGAACCTGAGAAAGTAAATTTTAATTTAATTTACCTTCATTTATTTATTAAAAATGTAAATTTAAACCTGGTTAGAGACTACCATATTGGGTAGTGACTTTCTAATGTATACTTATCTTCTTTTCTTTCTACTGAATAAATCTTTATGCTGTATTTGATTTACCTCCACTTTTTTTGAAAGAAGGATAAAGATAAAAAGATTATCTTCTTTTTCAGATCCTAGTCTTTCTAATATGTCTTACTAAAATTTGAATATATTTGCAAATTTGGAACCTAGATGGACAGGGTTTTTTTGTTTTGTTTTTTTTTAAAGCAATTGCTTTGAAAAGCCTTAAGAATATTTTACTTTATTATGAATTAATAAAAATAATTGGATGATTGT
The DNA here is from genome assembly GCF_000696425.1 of Galeopterus variegatus. Lineage (NCBI taxonomy): Eukaryota > Metazoa > Chordata > Mammalia > Dermoptera > Cynocephalidae > Galeopterus > Galeopterus variegatus. The sequence continues at coordinate 233,833 of NW_007729163.1, forward strand.
TGGTTAAGATTAGGTAGAAGATATTACCAGAATATAATGGACCTTTTAAAATCTGTTGTAAATCTCCTATTAAACCTTCCTAAAATTTTGTTAAAATTGTGGATGCAGTTAAAAATTGAGTCAAATGTTGCACGGAGAAACATTAATGCATAGAGGTAGAAAGTAGAACTGGCTACTAAAGCATGGAAACTTTGGTTTTAATCCAACTCTTGCTTGTTAATAATATAACTCTGATGGCATTGTTTTAGACATTCAAGCTAGTCTTAGCGTACACCTACCTCATAGAAAATTAAATACATGTCATGAATATGTAATATTAGAGTGTAAAATTTCACCAATTTGTTTACTCTTGATTCCAAGATATTCTTAATTTTCCCAATGAGTAATAGACAAAATACGTAGTCTGAAATAATGTTGTTAATAAGCAGTAACGTTAGCTCTAAAACCTAGGCAGACTGTCTCCAGAACTTATCCTCGGCCACTAGGCATTGATCACTCTGCTGTAGTGATGGTACTAATTAATGATTGAACCCATGGACTTTAATGGGTACATTCTTGTGCTGAAATAATGTTGATACTGCTATTGGCAAGTTAGTTTACTGGGTTTTAAAAACCTCTTTAGTTATATACATCTCTCTTAATGGAAAGCTAACATCACTATGTGGTGAGAGGAAATGGGATACACCTACCTCATAGAAAATCAAATACATGTCATGAATATGTAATATTAGAGTGTAAAATTTCACCAATTTGTTTACTCTTGATTCCAAGATATTCTTAATTTTCCAATGAGTAATAGACAAAATGCGTAGTCTGAAATAATGTTGTTAATAAGCAGTAACGTTAGCTCTAAAACCTAGGCAGACTGTCTCCAGAACTTATCCTTGGCCACTAGGCATTGATCACTCTGCTGTAGTGATTGTACTAATTAATGATTGAACACCATGGACTTTAATGGGTACATTCTTGTGCTGAAATAACGTTGATACTGCTATTGGCAAGTTAGTTTATTGTGTTTTAAAAACCTTTTTAGTTATATACATCTCTCTTAATGGAAAGCTAACATCACTATGTGGTGAGAGGAAATGGGTTTTCTCATATACTGTTGGTAGGAGTATGAATTATAATAACATTTCTGAGAGCAATTTGATCATAAGAATTAGA
>NW_007729163.1:235642-239453 GCF_000696425.1 Galeopterus variegatus
TTATTTAGCCATTAAAAGGATGATGTAGAAATGTATTACTTTGGCACCGTGTTTATATTTTCAGTTAAAATATATGTTGACATCAGTAATCAGATAATAGTCACTTTAAAAAATGAATATTATATATTTATATATATGTGTGTTGTATGTATAATGTTATCAGTATATTATTGATATTTTAAAGTGTTTTAAATATATTCTTATATAAGCATATAAATGGCATGGAGTATATTACATCAAAATGTTCTTCATAGGTGCAAAATATGTTTTTAAATTTTAGTTTCTTTTTTCTATTTTATTTTTGTTAACGAAGAATTTGTTTAAGATAAATTGTATAAAAATTAAAAGCAAAATAGAGTTAATTTGATATTTTTATCTACTTTTCCAGGATACAATAAAAGTAACAACAATAATGAGCAAAATCTGTTTGGGCAGGATTCCCAAACTCAAATCTCCACTGGGATGCTGTTGTTAGTTGTTTAAATGGGCAAAAGGAAAGAAATCTGACTTTCAGATTGTGTGCATTTACTATGTGTCTAGGTACTATGGTGGGGCCCTGCCAACTAAAGCAACTGCATTCAAGTGTTGCCAGGTTAAAATTAAGGTCTGTTGCCACCAGCACTTCCAATTATTCAAGTGAAGTCATATTTTTGCACATTTATGTGAAATCTTGCAACTTTTAAATGTTGCAACTTTTTTTCAACACCATAAAACCAAACTACATACGTCTGTAGAAAAGATGTTTCTTGGTCCTACAGTTGTATCCCTTTTATTAACAATCAAAGCCAGAAACTTAAGCCACAAAGTGGCAGTAAACAAGAAAATGTTTTTTTTTGACCACAGAAAAGGATGTGATACTGAATTAGCTCTGCAGTGATTCTGCTTTATTTTACAGTATCTATGTTTTTCTGACTGAAAAATAGCATTTGCTTTAAAGAGCATTCTGGATTGGTGTTTATTGACAAATATTTTAAATATCAAGAATAACTCATTGTAGATCATTTATATGTAGAAGAACTGAGTGTGTAAAATTGTATAAATAAACCATAGGTACGACTAGAACAAAATGGCATAGAAAAAATACAATGAACATATTGTTCAACAGAATCATACTCAAAGATATCAGGCTTTTCATATGTAGCACAATATTTCATTATAAATATTTTATTACCACTTTTGTATATCTTTGTACATGTTTGAAGAAGAAAAGCAAGAATAATATGTTTAAAGAATGTCACTTCTAAAAAGGATAAAAAAGGCATAGTTTCTCAATGTGACTTTTAAAAGAAAATATTAACATAGAACTGTATATGATTGTTAAAACATTATTCAATATTATTAGGGATAACTGAGTGTTTAATAATGCCTAATTGCATGAATACAATGAAATAAAAATACATTAGGGGAAATTATCTTCTTTTGGCAAAGAGTGGACTAATTGATCTGTATTAGATTTCTCACTTTGATGTTTGTTCAATAAATGGCTCTTTTGACACATATACAATTTGTGTAAATAGAGAGAAACAAAATTACCATAGGACAGGGAGAAAAGGAAATCCTGAGCAGATTTGTGCTAACAAACATTTTAGTATTCTACAAGGAAAATTCATCCCTCTCTTCACGCAGTGCCAGATGCTGCTTGGTCTGTGATTCCACAGGCTGCTGTGGATCCCTACGGCACTATAAACAAAATCAAAACCTGGCACTGTTATCACAGTTACAGAAACACCTATGCTAAATAGCCCCGTGTTGTGAAACTGGGAAAGCTCTATATGCAGAACCTTCACTATGTTCAATTTTTTTTCAACTTCTGATTAAATTGCCAATTTGAGAATGAGCCATTATAACATAATAAAAGGTACTAGCCTCACAGCACTAGAGTACACCATGAACACATTCTGCACATGGTTTATTTATTTCACTCCCTTGTGGAAAGGATGTGATCAAACTCGGCTTTTAAAACTATATGCATACCAATACATACATGCATACATTCTTGTGTGTGTATATACACACATTAAGTGAAATATGAACTATATAGTTGATTCATGTTCAAAATAATCTATTCTTACCCCAGAAGAACTTACATTTGAACATCAAAGAATTGTCATTCCATTGTTCTTTTTCTGTGCATATTTTGGTCTGAATTGAGTACAGTCATGTGTCACTTAACAGTGGAGGTACATTCTGAGAAATGCCTTAGTAGGTGATTTTGTCATTGTGCAAACATCACAGAGTGTACTCACATAAACCAAAATGGTATAGCTCACTATATACCTAGGTAGGCTATATGGTATAGCCATTATAATCTTATGGGACCACTGTCATACATGTGGTCTGTTGTTGACCAAAATGTCATCACATGGCACATGACTGTATTTGAATATATTATCTGGACTGAGCGTTGTGTCTTTTTCATTGCATTAATTAGGATGAACATATAATTTCTTTTACAAGTTATTGTTAAAAATTTGATTACAATTATTATAATTGGTTTCTTTGGAAGACAGTTACCACATAAGAGCTAAGTACATGAGATAATATTATGCAGGATTAAGGAAGAATATTTAATAAAATGTTACCATGACCCCATATCCTGCTTAAGAGCAAATGTCTGATATGAGAGGATATTTCAAATTTGTCTTGCCTTGAATTTCTCTCCTTTTTTTTCCCCTCCATACATCATTGGCATTGCCTTTTACCTAGCAAGGTTTCGTGTCTTCTTATATGATTAAGGTAGAGTTAAATAACTAAGGCTGGCTCTGTTTATCTTTCCCCAGATTTTAAAGAGAAAAATACATGATTAGTTTCTTTGAGATTTAATTACTGTCATATGATGCAAGTTATAGGGGGAGTCATGAATGATTCTAAGAGATAATGTTTGAAATATGATTCTGGGACTGCCTGGTTCCATCCATCTATAATTTTTTTGTAGTTACCACTGATGGCTGCTTTATATTCAAAGATGCAAATCACTCACTAGAGTAATTATGATCTTTAAGAAAAGTAACTTTGAAATCTTTCTCAACTTTATTTCCTGCTCGCTGCTTCTGTTCTTCCTTGTAGCAGATATTGATGATGCACTCCCAACATTTTCTTTACCAGTCTAACACTCCCACCACTAACCAGCTGCTGTAGGTGCTGGAAGCTAACAGCTCATACTCACGTTATTCACCAAAGATTGCTCATAGGCAATAAGAATCTTCATGGGCAATGCTGAGAGGCTACACTGTCCTATCACTCATAGAGCAGCTTCTAGTCAATGACTGAGCTCAGCTCCTTTATATTTGGGGTGAACTCTGGTATTACAGTTTATGTTCCAGATATCCTCCTGGGATCAGGTAAGGCTATCCTTCACCTGGACTCACATCTTAGCCTCTTCTCTGTCTCTATTTATGTATCCCTCACTGCCTTACAGGTTTCTCCCTGAAAATCATTTATTCAAGTTGAGACTACTCCCTGAAAATCATTTATTCAAGTATCTCTGTCTCAGCATCTGTTTCTGAGAAACATGACTTTAGACCTACCTGTTTATATGGCAGCTGCTTATTAAAAGGATGGAGGTTGTTAAAGTAAGTTGATGAGACTAAATCAGAAATGGTGATAAGCACAATTATAAACTGGAGAGCACTTAAACAATATAATTCTTGCTACATTCTTGCTTGATTTTCACATGAGATGGAACATGTGAGTAAAAGAATTTTCTCGAGGTTCTGAAAGCCAACTAACCAATGTTAATTTTCCTAGTCTCCAGGGAAATAACAATCACTGGAATTAATAAAAATGCAGAAATTCATTGTTATTTTAAAAT
>NW_007729163.1:240121-243479 GCF_000696425.1 Galeopterus variegatus
ATTATAAACTGGAGAGCACTTAAACAATATAATTCTTGCTACATTCTTGCTTGATTTTCACTTGAGATGGAACATGTGAGTAAAAGAATTTTCTCGAGGTTCTGAAAGCCAACTAACCAATGTTAATTTTCCTAGTACCCAGGGAAATAACAATCACTGGAATTAATAAAAATGCAGAAATTCATTGTTATTTTAAAATAATTTATAAAGACATTATGAGAGGGGTGTGATGTGATGCCTGTGCTGAATATCAGTGACATCAATTTATTATACAGGTTTTCTAAAAAGATTAAAATTAGACATTCATATTCTTAGAACCTTTGCTGGTAGTTAATATCATTCTCTAGAGTCTAGGTGAGAAACGGAATTTAGGCAAAAGTTAGAAAAATTGATGTTTCAGTCATTTTTGCTTCCATTTTTCCTAAGGATTCTATATGAAAAAAAGGGTAAATTTTAATTATTACTTTTTCTATTTTACTTCTCTCTCTCTCTCTCTCTCTCTCTTCTAAATAGCAGCAGCCATCCTTATTTGTTGATTCCCATTTTGTCCTCAGACGGTTACTCTTTCTTTAATTCTTATGAAGTGTGATGATTCTGAATTCTTTATAAGTTAACCCAGATGATATAAACATTCTCCATCAAACACACAGAAGTCTGCTTCCAAAGTGAAAGTGCACTTGTTCCTGAAAGCAGTAATAGCAGTCTGACAGGGTCTAGCCTGGGAAGAGAATATCCACAGACATTGAAAAATTGATGCTGAATTTTGTGGAAATAAGAAGAGTAAGCTAGTCTGGGAATTAGCTGCTCAAAGCTAAGAATTTAAAAGATACACACATAGAAGTGTAATTTTCCTTTATTTATTGTTGTTTAATATCCATATATTAATATGCTATGTATTTATAAAAAAGTGGGTGATATGATAAAAATCAGTTTGGAATTTTGTGGTGTGATAAAAAGAGACAAAGTTTTTTTTAGAAATATGCATTATAGGTAATTCAGACCAAATTTTCAGTCTGTTAAACCTTTGCTTTAATGACCGTCAGGGAAGAGTGGAAGAGCCGTGCTTTTTAATTGATTTTTCCTAATGGGGTGATACTTTAAGGCTCTTAGTTTTTATACGGTACATGCGATTTTAACCACTGCTGTATTGTTTTATGTATTCAAATTGAACACTACATTTTTCACTTGGAGTCTTAAGCTGATCTAACCATGAAGGGCACAATATTACAAATTGAAGATTGACTAAGAGGAGTGTAAAACAATTCAAAATAGAAGCAGAGCATGTAAGAATAGTTAGGAAGGTTAAAGTCTAATAGTTAGGAAGGTTAAATGAGACTTCTAAGGAAAATGAAGGACAAAACAAAGCAGTTAGTTTGGCCCAATTTATAGCATCAAAAAAGTATTGTGATGTGAGTTGTGTTTTTAGTAAATGACAGAGATAGAAACATTATTTAACTGTATTTTATTTCTATCTTCTCTATCTAAAATACTTATTTTAAAATTAAAAATGGTAGGGTAAATAAAAAAATAAGAAAAAAATGAAATGCACAGAAGTTAAGGAGAATAATAAAAGAGAATTATTGCCTCTATGTGAATTTAAATATTCCAAATCAGGGACTGGCCAGTTAGTTCAGTTGGCTAGAGCATGGTATTATAATACTAAGATCAAGAGTTTGGATCCCCACACTGGCCAGCCACAAACAAACAGACAAACTAACAAACAAACAAACAAACAAACCGAAAAAAACTCCCCAATCAGGTAAAATCACAGAACCACAAATCTCTGGGACTTCATGAGGGAAAGGAAGTGATGGGGGCGTAGAAACAGGCAAATATTTCAGTATTCAAAAAAGAAAGTCCCTCCATTTGGTAATATCTAACCTGGAAAGGGCAATTATTTCGTTGTTTTTAAAACTATGCTTTTAACTTTGTTGAAAGTCAGGAGACTAAGATTTTTAAAAAGTTAAATTTGGAGTTGAAAATCAAAGATTACAATCACAACCAAATGGCTAATAATATTAATTTCCAACAATTTTCTAGAAAGAGTAATAAATAAAATTACATTAGAAAAAAATTTAAAGAAACCATTACTCTCTAGGAGCTCTCTTGAAATTATACCATAAGTAATATTTTTGTTACTAAGTATGACGAATACATGTATTGTTTCTTTATTTTAGCAATGAATTTGAGACAATTTCTCAAGATGGCTATAAGAAAAAAAATGGGCTCAGCATTGTTGAGCATCATATGCGATCTGTATTATTTATGGATGTTCCAAAGAATAACCTGTTCAGTGTTTTATATCTGTACTATTTATGGATGTTCCCAAGAATAATCTGTTCAGTGTTTTAGTTAATGATATATTGAAAGACAGAGATAGAATGATATCAGTTTACTGTTATATTAAATATTCTTGAGCTTCTAGGTGCTGAGGTCACTGTAGTAAATATTTACATTTTAGAGTGGGAAGGACAAATAATAAACTAGGGAGCCAACATATATAAAACAGATAAGAAAAACTCTAGTAAAAGGATACAAAAACATTTTGAATGACAAAATAAAATTTTAAGAAGTTTTCAGTAGGGAAGAAGAAAAAATTTAAACTATTGAGACAGACTTAAACAGGGATACATAAAACTCTTATGCAGATATTTTTTTAGAGGACTTCATGGTGCTTTATAACTTTTATGTAAGTTAACCACCACAGAAACACACCCAAGGGATCACATTCCAGTGACAGCTAAAAACAGTGTAAAACTAAATGTGTGACGTGACTCCAAAATGATATTGGAAATTTCATTTGTATCAATAAAATTGTTGAGAGTTCACAGACATTTTTGTTAATAGACTAGTAATAAAGATACATTATGTTCAAGGAGAAAAGGATAAAAATGAGAATTTAAAGAAGAAATGAAAACTATTAATATTGAAAATTATTACAACTAAAATTAAGAAACTAGTGGATGAGTTAACAGTGGGAGAAAAAAAATTCTGACATAGAAATGATATCAAGAAGGACTTATGCATAATGAGACATATAGACACCCTAAAAAACAAAGATATAGAAGACAAAAAAAGCAGCAGGGGATACACAATGAGAATATTAAACATTTAGGTTACTGGAGTCCTCTTCAAGGGAGAGAAAAGAGACCATAAAAAAACACGATGGCTGGGAACTTATCAAAACTGGCAAAATAAATTTTAAATTGAAGAAATAGTATAAACACCAAACTGGATAAATAAAAGAAATGCACACCTTAGCACAGCAGACTAAAATTCCTGAAAACCAAATATACGCAAAAACATCTTAAAAAGCAGCCAGTATTGTAACCATTATGGAATATCATCATCAAAGTGC
>NW_007729163.1:246244-249931 GCF_000696425.1 Galeopterus variegatus
CAGAACCAATTCATTGTTATCTATGATGACATGGCTTAATAACTTTCTGAAACCTTTTAATCTCTTAAACTAAGGCCACAAAACATTTTTATTAGGTGAATACCTTACCTTGGTTTTGAAAATTGTTCTTTAAGTATAAAGTGATATTTTGAACACTTTACTCTTTTAATTTGTTATTTTATTATTTCTGCACCCCTCAAAACATTGTGCACCTTTGTGTTATTTTTTCAAGAATGGTGAGAAGGGCTGTAGGATGTCCTTTGCATTTTAGAAGAGATGACACTGTAAATCCAAAGATCCAAAAAATCTAAGAGCCGCACTCCAAATAGGCTTTGAAGTTTCATCAGTTCAGATTCCAAGGTTTCTCTATGTTTTAAAAGAATATTTTGCATACTTGTAATTATGTCCAAAATATACCATGATTTAAAATCTAAAATACTAATGTATGTTAAAATTTCTTGTAATTGGCTTCTCTGATTTTCCAATGGGAAAACCACAAATTACATGTAAGATAATCAAAGAAAGCAGAAATTAAGTTTAATATTCTTACTGATGTAAAATATCAGTTTCCTGTGTACAATAAAATGACAGCCATTCTGAAATACACAAAAGGGACTTAGTTATTCTTAAAAAACAATATCCAGGCCAGAGGTCGAAATAAGTATGTAATATAGGTCTCAGAAATTTAGTCTTTTCCTTATCCAGTCTGAAATCCCTTTATAATTATTGTCTTCCCAACCACTTGAAGCAAAACAAAGAGGAGCATAAGAAGCAAGATGTATTTCAAATCAGTGCTCGTCATAGCTTCCTCTTCCTGTAACACCTTTCCCTTTTAGAGTAAAGAGGAACAAGAAATACACATGAGATTAATGTGAAATATATTAGTTTTTCTTATTTAGAATAACAATACAAGTATGTGGACTATTATGGTCTGAATGTTTATGTCTCCCAAAATTCATATGTTGAAATCCTCTCTCCTAAGGGGATGGTATTAGGTGGTGTGCCCTTTGGGAGGAGTGATTAGGTCATGGGGCAGAGCCCTCATGAATGAAATTAGTGACTTTAATAAAGAGACCTTGGAGAGCTCCTTTGCTCCTTCCACCCATGTAAGGACACAGAGAGAAGACAGTGGTTTGTGAGGAATCGTGCTCTTACCACACACCAAATCCATCAGCACTTTGATCTCAGACTTCCCAGCATTCAGAATTGTGAGAAATAAATTTCTGTTTCTAATAACTACCTACTTTATGGTATTTGGTTATAGCAGCCCAAACAGAATTAAACATCAGCTATTTTAGTGAGTTCCTGGAAATTTTGACCTATACTTTTTGTAACTTAAAGTATAACGTTACTGAAATATGACAAGGATAATTTGTGTTGCATAGGATGCTTCCCATTTTTTTGCTAANCTTGGAGAGCTCCTTTGCTCCTTCCACCCATGTAAGGACACAGAGAGAAGACAGTGGTTTGTGAGGAATCGTGCTCTTACCACACACCAAATCCATCAGCACTTTGATCTCAGACTTCCCAGCCTTCAGAATTGTGAGAAGTAAATTTCTGTTTCTAATAACTACCTACTTTATGGTATTTGGTTATAGCAGCCCAAACAGAATTAAACATCAGCTATTTTAGTGAGTTCCTGGAAATTTTGACCTATACTTTTTGTAACTTAAAGTATAACGTTACTGAAATATGACAAGGATAATTTGTGGTGCATAGGATGCTTCCCATATTTTTGCTAACGGAGTACAAGTATTTTCTCATTAAATTTTATGTTACCTGTCTTATTATCTACCTTAATATTTTACCAAATGTTTAAATATTCTGTTTTTCCTCACCGACATTCCTCATATTGCATTGCTGCATATTTTCGTGTATATATGCACACTTTAACCTTTTCTTTCTTCGCCATCTCTTTTAAGTATTACTGAATATTTAAGGAGTATGTTGTTGGAGCTACACTGTTTATTTATTGCCTTATTATCCTTTATGCTCATCTCCTCCATCCTTCGTGTTAGACTTAACCTTCCTCAGGGCATTTCAATAAGTAAATCATCAATCTGGGGACAAGACTGGTGGACTTATCTTCAGTGCCTCGTGTCATTTTGATCATGTCTCAGCTCAGGTAATTCTCTAAGTTTAGATTTTTATCAAAAACTCATACTCAAGAGAAGACCCCTTGCAGAGTCAGAAATCACCTGATACAGTAGACAGATGGATACATTTGTCAAATGCCCAACTCCAAAATGGCAGCTCTAAAGGAAGGCAGAGGGTATGGTTTTCAAACGACATGACTCAAAATGTTGAAGGTTTTTTTTGTTGGTGTTCTTTAAATGGGATTGTATTTCATTTATTTGAAAACTGTATGAGAGTCTTAAACCTTATAAGAAAACAGAACCTTAAATATTTTGAATTCTATGTTTAAAAACATAAATGGTATCCTTTTTTAGTTTAGACAGAATAAAGGACAAACTTACTGTTAATGTGCGCCTGATGACACAGCCTTCATTATACACACAGATAGTATTTGCTATTTTATACTTTTGATTGAAAAGTAACAAAAGAGTGAGGACAATCATTATGTTAATGAAATGGCAATGAAGCATTTGCTTTTCCCACTTGTCAAGAAAATAGTCTTGCTTCATTTATTAGACTTTATTAGAAGTCAGAGAAAATAGCTAATGTTATGCAAATTATTTTAACTATCATATTATAAAGTACATGCATGCCTAAACAACTAGTTAACTAAATTCTACACAGTTTACGAAATTTACATTTTGAAATTTTGTTCAAGAATCTTTCAAGTTAGTTCCTCTAATTTGCCTAAATTTTTCATTTTTAAAGCTATAATAGCATCCAAAATAGCATAAGATTTATGGAGAGCACAAAGCCCATTGGATCCAGGATCATATCTGTTGCAATCACTATTGCCAGGCAGGACACATGGAAAGATAAAAGCTTGACTTGGGTAGGGTTATTATCTTTTTTTTCTTCAAACTCTGATACTTACACTCACTTTTCTACAATTAAGCAGACACTGGAACAGGTAAGTGTGGGTATGAGTGAGATCTCAGATTCTACTGGAATCCTAATATACTAGTACAGGAAGCTATTACAGGATTTTACTCTGCAGAGTAAGACCCCATGAGAGTGTGCCTGGGCATTTTCTTTAGGAAGACTTTGAAGAGCAGCTGACTAGTTAGTCTACATCTTTTCTGTCCTTGATGCTGAGAGAACATTGCTATAATGACCTATTGTGTATCTCCCTTCTGTAGTTTCATCAAGGTGCTAGATATGACCAGTAAACCTGTGAAGGTTAATTCTAGTGTCAACTTGATTAGATTAAGGAATGCCAAGAAACCTGGTAAAGCTATCTTTTTAGGCATGTCCATAGGGGTGTTTCCAGCAGAGATTAGTATGAGAGTCTGAGTGGACTGGGTGGGAAAGACCCACCCTCAGTGTGGGTGGGAACCATCCAATCTACAGGTGGTCCAGAGAGAACAAAAGACAGAGGAAAAAGGCGACACTCTTTCTCTATCCAGTGGAGCTGGGTTACACTCTTCTCTCCTGTCTGTGGACATCAGAGCTCGAGACTTTTCAGCTTTGGATTCCAGGACTTAAACTAAGGACACCATTTGCTTCCCTGCTTTTGAGGCCTTTGAAATTGGACTGAGCCACGCTACTGGC
>NW_007729163.1:250931-256905 GCF_000696425.1 Galeopterus variegatus
GAGATTAGTATGAGAGTCTGAGTGGACTGGGTGGGAAAGACCCACCCTCAGTGTGGGTGGGTACCATCCAATCTACAGGTGGTCCAGAGAGAACAAAAGACAGAGGAAAAAGGTGACACTCTTTCTCTATCCAGTGGAGCTGGGTTACACTCTTCTCTCCTGTCCGTGGACATCAGAGCTCGAGACTTTTCAGCTTTGGATTCCAGGACTTACACCACGGACACCATTTGCTTCCCTGCTTTTGAGGCCTTTGAAATTGGACTGAGCCACGCTACTGGCATCCAGTTGGCAGACGGCCTATCTTGGGACTTTTCTCCACAATCACATGAGCTAATTCCTCTAATAAATGCTCTCTCATATATTTATAACATATATTATTGATTCTGTCTCTCTTGAGACTACTGAGTAATACAAAACCCTTACTGTTCCACAGGCTGCATTTATGCTCTCCCTTCTAGGAATGGCAATATTGAAGATACTCTGCATCTAGTTATGGTCACTATGGAACAGAAAAAAGAGATTAACTCTTCATCCTAATTACTGAGCAACAAGAGAAAGAAAACACAAGCAGAAAATAGAGCCTCTGAAGGAAATTATAGGAAGAATTTCTGAAAGACTTTGAATTGAGCTCAATGACCAGTGTTTTTTTTTTTTTAATTTACACAAATTTATACATCTATAAATTGTGCATAAGTGATATCAATGCAAATGATAGTGGTCCACAGACGTATAATTTTATCTCCCTTAATCACTGTTGAAAATGATCAACATGGCTAAAAATACCATGAGGAACAATAGGAAAAAAAAAACAGTAAAACAAAAAACTCTTGACTTGAAAGTATATAAAATTGATAAACCACTAAAAAGACTGATTAAAAAAAGAGAAGACACAAATTGCCAATATAAGAAGTGAAACAGAGGATGTCACTATAGATTTTGTAGACCTTAAAAGAATAATAACAGAACACTACAAAAAACTTTATGCTCACAAATTTGACAACCTAGAAGAAATGGATCAGTTCCTCAGACGCCATGAACCATTGTAAACTAGAAAATCGGAATAGTCATAATAATTTAAAAAATTAAATTTTAATTAAAAAGATTACATAAACAATCACTAGTAACAGATTGTTATGCTGGACAATTCTGCTAGATAGGCAAAGAGGAATTAACAAAAATTTTACACAATAATTTTCACAAAATTATGAGACCTGTATTACCCTGATACCAAAATAATTACGAAAATCAAAAATGAAAAAAAAAAAAAAACCAAAACAGCATACTCATATTTCTTACAAACTTTGACTCAATAATATTCACCAGAATATTAGCAAGTCAATTCCAGCATTGTATTAAAAAAATTACACGTCATGACCAAATGTGATTTTTTTCAAGGTTTGTAAGACTGGTTTGTCATTCATTGATAAATNAATTAAATTTTAATTAAAAAGATTACATAAACAATCACTAGTAACAGATTGTTATGCTGGACAATTCTGCTAGATAGGCAAAGAGGAATTAACAAAAATTTTACACAATAATTTTCACAAAATTATGAGACCTGTATTACCCTGATACCAAAATAATTACGAAAATCAAAAATGAAAAAAAAAAAAAAACCCAGCATACTCATATCTCTTACAAACTTTGACTCAATAATATTCACCAGAATATTAGCAAGTCAATTCCAGCATTGTATTAAAAAAATTATACATCATGACCAAATGTGATTTTTTTCAAGGTTTGTAAGACTGGTTTGTCATTCATTGATAAATCAATTTATCAGTTTGTATCTGCAATACTAACTGGCTAAAGAAAAAATATCATATCATCATATAACTATGAATAAAAGCATAGGAAAAAATAACCATTTATTCATGACAAAAATCCTCAGCAATTTAAACACATAAGGGAATTATTTCAGCCTGATAAAAAAGCATCTAACAAAACATATGGCTTATAACGTTGAAAGTTTGAATGCTTGGCCCCTAAGATCAGGAGCAAGTAAATGATGTCCACTCTCACCACTTTTCTTCAATACAGTACTGGAAACTCTAGCCTTGCAGTAAGGCAAGGAAAAAGAAAAGACATGACACTAGAAAAAGACAAATAAAACTAAAACTATTTTTATATACCATGATCAATCTATGCAGAAAATAAAAGAAAAGCCACAAAAAAATCTCCTAAAGCTAATAAATGATTTTGTAATGTAGGGTGATATAAAAGCAACCCCCCCCAAAGTATCACATTTTGATGTATTAACAATGAACATGTGAAAACGAAAATTAAAAACTCAATGCCATTCGTAATCACTTCAAAGAAAATGAAAGTACATAGTTGTGCACTCAGCAACATGTGCACAGAATTGTATACTGAAAATTACATACTGATGAAATACATGCATGGAGAGTCATTCCATATTCATGGATTTAAAGACTCATAGTAAAGATATCATTTTTTTCAAATTAATCTATAGGTTTCATGTACTGCAATTTCTACCAAATTTTTTTTGTAGACATAGACAAGTTTATTTTAAAATTTATGGGGAAAGATCCATGACCAAGAGCTTCTAAAACAATCTGGAGAAAGAAGAATGAAGTGGGATAAATCATGCCATGTGATATTAAGACTTACTACATGTCTGCAGCAGTAAGACTTAATGTAAGACTTAGTGGTAAGACTTAATATAACACTTAGTCTTTTTTTGTTTGTTTGTTTTGTTTTTGTCCTTTTTGTGACCGGTAAAGGAATCACAATCCTTGGCTTGGTGTTGCCTGCACTGCGCTCAGCCAGTGAGGGCACTGGCCACCCCTATATAGGATCCGAACCTTTGGCGGGAGCGCTGCTGCGGTCCCAGCGCTGCACTCTCCTGAGTGCACCACGGGGTCGGCCCATAAGACTTAGTCTTAAAGACTGTGTAGCATTTGGCAGAAGGATAGACATATAGATCAATGGTACAGAATAGAGAACTCAAAAACACACATATATACCAAACTGATTTTTGGTTCAAGCAATTTAGTTAGAAAAGACAGACTTTCAACAAATGGTGAAGTGATATTGGACTCAATAGATTTTTTTCTTTTAAAAAAAAAGGAGAATGGAGAACTTCAACCCAAACCTAAAACCTAATACAAAAATTTACTCAAAATAGATCACAAATGTGAAAGTAAAACAGAAACATATTAGAAACAAATACAGGAGAGAAAAATCTTCAGGATCGAGAACTAGGCCCAGAGTTCTGTGATTTGATATTAAAGCACAATCCACAAAAGAAAAAAATGCTAAATTGGACAACTAATAGAAATGGAACAAAACAAAAATCTGCACTGTGAGGCTCTCTAAACGACTATGTGAAGAAGATGGAAATATGTGCTACAGACTGAGAGAAAATATTTCCAAACCATGTATACAACAGAAGGCTAGTATCTAGAATATGTAAAGTACACTAAAAACCCAGCAATAAAAAACAAAAAGAACCAACATGCAATCCAACTAGAAAATGAGCAAAAGGTATGAACAAAAATTTCACCAAAGAATATATAGAAATGCCTAATAAGCACGTGAAAAATGTTCAACATCATTAGCCTGTAGAGAAATTCAAATTAAAACCACAGTGAGAGATATGTCACTACCCACCTTTTAGACTGTTGAACACAAAACACAGTGACAAGGACAAATGCTGTTGAAGATGTGGAGAAAGTGGATCAATCATACATTGATGGTGGAATCCCAATGGCTGTCATGGATGCACAAACCTATACATGTGATAAAAATTCTATTAAACTAAATACACACTCATGCACACATGCTCACACACACACACACACACACACACACACACATACAAGTAAAACCAGGGCAATCCAAAAAAAAATGAGTGTATTTTACCAATGTCAGTATTTTAGTTGTGATATGGTACTATAGTGTGTAAGATGTTATTACTACTGAAGGAAAAGGGTACAAGGGATCTCTGTATTACTTCTTACAATTTCTTGTGAATTTAAAGATTTTCCAAAATAAGAAATGTATTTTTATGAGAGATAATGTGGTGTTCTCATCCCAAAGAAATGATAAACTTTTGTGAGGATGAATATGCTAAATCCCTTGATTGGACCGGCACAATTGTATACATGTATTGAAATACAACTCTGTACTCCATAAATATGTTTCAATTAAAAAAATAAATTTCTTTAAAAAAAAAAGATCATNAAAAAACAGATTTCAAGAGACTAGTATGAATCATTAAAATAAATGTAAAAGTAGACATATTTCAAAGCAAATCCCTATAGTAAACTAGAATGCAAAATGCTAATTATTATAATACAACATAATAGTAGAATTGAGGAGAGGCATAATCTCATGAGGATGGAAGAGATGTTTGGAACTGATATTATTGTACAGAAACCATTAAAAGAATAGAGTTTCTTAGTGAAGGAATTAATTACCTTGTCTTCATATAATAGTAGAGAAAAATGAATGAATACTAGGAAAGGAAAAGTAAACTTTAACAGAATAATAGTTAAAGAAAATCTCCATAAATATGCAAAAGGGGGGGAGATTTAAAAGCAACGTGATAGTCTAAGAAAATATTTAAGAAAAGAAAAAGGGGAAAAACCAATAAGAACAAAATTTTTAAAAAATCAACTGACTACAATTAACATGAACAGACTGAATTCTCCTATGAAATTATTGATACCCTTATTTTGGGTTAAATACTAAACCTGTGTGCTTATCGTTTTTCATTTACCACTCTTATTAAGATATAAAATTAGTAAAAATAAAGTGTTATTCTTTTTTTTTAGTTCAAAATTTTGTTTATTTCACTGATATGGATCAGCTGAAAGTGCATCTCTCATCTACCTTACTGAGATTCTGATGTTATTGTATTTTTTAACATATATATAATTGAAGCATAATTAATTATACATATTTTGGGGGTCCAGCACTGAATGTCATCACCTGTGTATAACATGTGATGATCCAGTTAATATTATTAGCATATTCATTATTACAAATTGTAACTATTCTTTGTGACCCTTCCCCAATCTCTCAATCTCCCCCTTCCTAGCCCCCCAACTCTGCACCTCTAGTAAATACAGATTTGTTCTTTCCTGAAAGTTCAACATATTATTGTGGTTCATTCTTCCCTCCCTCCCTCCCTCCCTCTCTTCCTTCCTTCCGTCCTTCTTTCCTTCTTTCTTTCCACCCACTTATGACTGAGGACATGTGGTATTTCTTTCTGTTTGTGGCTTATTTCACTTAGCATTATTTTCTCTGAGCTCATCCATGTTGCAGCGAATGGCAGAATTTCATTCTTTTTTATGGCTGAGTAGTACTCTGTTATATTTATATATATATATATGTAGAACATATTTTTCTTATCCACTCATCCATTGATGGACATTTATGTTTGTTCCATATTTTGGCTAGAGCTGCGATGAACAAGAGAGTGCAGGTATCCCTTTGACATTATGATTTCCATTCCTCTGGGTATATACCCAGAAGTGGTATGGCTGGATCATATAGTAGTTCTATCTATGGTTGTCGGAGAAACTTCCATACTGTTTTCCAAAATGGCTGTATACTCTACAGTCCCACCAACAGTTTAGAAGAGTTCCCTTTTTTTGACATCTTCTCCAGCATTTGTTATTCTTGATCTTTTTAAATAATGACCAATGTATCTGGGGTGAGATGATATCTCAATGTGGGAATTGCATTTCCCTGATGCTGAAAGATGTTGAGCATTTTTTTATGTACCTGTTGGCCGTTTATATGTCTTTCTTTGAAAAATGTCTACTAAGCTCCTTTGCCCATTTTTTAATTATATTAATTGTTTTCTTTACTGTTAAGTTGGTTGAGTTTCTTATAGTCTGGATATCAATCTCTTGTCAGATGTATAGTTTGCAAATATTGTCTCCCCTTCTGTAGGTTGTCTTCTCTCTCTGTTAATTGTTTCCTTTGCTGTGTGGAAGGT
>NW_007729163.1:260948-261328 GCF_000696425.1 Galeopterus variegatus
GTATACTCAGGTTTACATTAAATATTCAATTGAATATTTGAAAGCCAGAACATGCTAAAAATAATATTAACAGTTTGCTTAAAAAGGAGTACAATCCAAGAATCTCATAAAAACTAAGAAATTCGTCATCTTTAAAGTAAGAGAAAGACATCTACAAGGATCAACTACAGCCTCTGAATGGGGGCGATAATTAAGAAGCCATAAGCAAATTGCAAATGAATCAGAACTACAAATGCGAAATAGGAAAAATTAATAGGAAAGAAAACGATGATGAACACAGACATTGTTACATATGTATACACAGAGATATTTCAATATAAAAAAACAGATTTCAAGAGACTAGTATGAATCATTAAAATAAATGTAAAAGTAGACATATT
>NW_007729164.1:0-51145 GCF_000696425.1 Galeopterus variegatus
TTAGGTTGTTCACTTGCCATCTTTCCATTTTTCTGAGGAAAGCATTTAATGCAATAAATTTACCCCTTAATACTGCTTTTGCTGTATCCCCAAGTTTTGGTATGATGTATCATTCTTTTCATTAGTTTCAATAAATTTTTTGATTTCCTGCTTGATTTCTTCTTGGACCCATGTAGCATTAAGTAGAATGCTGTTTAATTTCCATGTGTTTATATACTTTCCAGAGTTTTGTTTATTATTGATTTCTAGTTTTAATCCATTGTGGTCTGAAAAAATACATGGGATAATTCCAATTTTGTTGAATTTGTTAAGACTTGATTTGTGTCCTAATATGTGATCTATCCTGGAGAATGATCCATGTGCTGATGAGAAGAATGAATATTCTGAGGTTGTTGGATGGAATGTTCTGTAGATAATGTCAAAAAATGCTGTGTTAACAGTTCACTGATTATTTAACAGAAACTACATCTATTAAATGTCTTCATACTGTGACAAGAAATCTTACTGAATATAAGTCTAAACTTATCAGTAAAAGAAAAAAAAAACTACAAAAAAACAGAATAGGAAACACTTTGGAGTCAGCTGATATGCAATCTGGTACATACTACTATGATAACCAAAATTTCTTCATCACTTCTTACTATTTCCCAGGCTATGTTCTAAGTGCTTAAAATGTGTGTTCTCAGTGACTACTCATAACAACTTCTTGAAGTAAGAAACTATTATTATCCTTATTATATATGAAGCACCTAGAATTTGATCATGGCCACACAGAAGGCAAATAATAACACAAGGATAAGAACCTGGACAGACTAGGTCGAAAATCAGCCGTCTTACTATGGTTCCTAGACACTTGCATTAAGTGGTAATATTTGTTTCTCTTGTACAAAAACAAATATTGCTAGCAATATAAGCTGAAAAGGTAAACTCCTTGAAAACAAAATTATTTTATGTATTTGTTTGTCTGTTTCTTTACATCTAATGAAATTCTATTGGAAAAATGCAGAATCCTTGAAACCCAGGTAAAAGCCTTTATTTTTTGGCATCTCTTACAATAGCATCCAGTTTCAGATGACACAGCCCATCAACCAGTTTTTACTTCTTACCTGGTTTACACTGAATTTGCAAGTTCACAAAATCATTTGAAAACCAGTGAGCAAAAGAATATACAATGTGTTTTTTATTTTTTTATTTTTTTTTTAAGATAACCATTAAGGGGATCTTAACCCTTGACTTGGTGTTGTCAGCACCACGCCCTCCCCAAGTGAGCCATGGCTGGCCCTTACAATGTTTTAAAGTATTCTTAATTTAACGCATTTCCCCTCTCTGTGTGCACTTGGTGGGGCCACCCGGAGGGTGCGTCTTTTTTTTCTGAGACTCCTCCTCCTTTGCCGGGCCCCTCCCCTCTCTGTGCTCTCAGTACAGGGCTGGTGCGTGTCTTCTGCAATCCTCATCTCTCAGCCCTGCCTGGCCCAGAAGGGGTCTCAGGCCTCTGCCACGGACACTGTGGGCATTCCTGCAGCCCTGGTCAAGGCCCTCTCTGGGCCTCCCACCTTCCCCCTGGTATTGCGGCCCCCTGTGTGGTTGTGTTATCTCCCACACCAGGGCGCAAGCACCCCAAGGGAGGATCCCACAGCACACAGTTCCTCTTTGAATCCCCCCAGTGTGAGCTGGCTCGGCGCCCTCAGGCCGTCAGCTCTCCGGCAGGTTCAAGCGGGCTCAGGGGCACCCCAGTCACCCCTCTCCCAACCAGAAATCATTCTGGGTTTCTTCCAAACTGAAGGCCACAGAGATGGCACCTGCTTCCCGGAAGCAGGAAGTTTACCTGGGGCCGAAGCCCCAGGTGTGGTGGAGTGACAGTCTGGCCGGGATCCTCTTCCCTGCCCTCCCGACGCTGGCCGGGGGCTGCCCACGCCTCCAGCCCCGCCAGAGATCCGTGGGTGGAGTGGGATTGGTGGCCGGTCCACAGGCCCCGGGGACCCCACACTGAGGCACACAAGTGGCACGGCTCAGTGAGGAGCCGCGCCAAGCGAAGATGGCTGACCTGCCCAATCTGAGCCAGCCAGCTCTGCCTCCACCAGAGAAAATGGAGGCAGCACTGATGCCGGCGCCTAGCCTGGTGTGGTAGGCGGGAGCCGGGTGGGCGTTTGCCCCACAA
This sequence comes from Galeopterus variegatus, assembly GCF_000696425.1. Lineage (NCBI taxonomy): Eukaryota > Metazoa > Chordata > Mammalia > Dermoptera > Cynocephalidae > Galeopterus > Galeopterus variegatus. The sequence continues at coordinate 2,159 of NW_007729164.1, forward strand.
GTGGGGCTGGGCTGGGGGTCACTCACAGAGCTCCCAGAGCTGGGCCAGTCCAGCGCCTTCCTCTCCGTCTCTGCGTCACCGCTGCCGTCTTTCCTGGCCTTTGTTGCCTTGGGCTGCTCGCTCGGTCTCCTGGCGCGGTTGGGGCACTCTTAGGAATCTTCTTTTGTATCGGCCCTTAAATCTCGAGACTGTAGTTGCTTTTTTTCATTGTAGATTAGTTGATCAGTGATTTGTTCATTTTTTGTTGCTCTTGGAAATGCAAATAGTACTCTGGCAGCACAGCGCACACTTCTCAGGCTTGCTCTGTCTTCTGGCACGCCCTCTCCAGACCCATCGCCATCTTGAAAGCCCAAAAATCGATGTTTAAAAAATGTAATACAGAGAGTAAGGTTTAAATAAAACTATTGACATCAAAACACTTTGGGAAAACTGTAAATGCTGGACACACCCTGAATCAAATTCCTTATTTAAAATAAAAACACCTTTTCTAGGTAAGAGCTTTCACTCACAAATTCATGCAAATTTAAATTAATCAGATTCTTTTTCACTACAACTCCTAGCTGGGCTCCAGTATGGTGAGGGAACAGGAGGTCTGCGGTCAGAGGATGACATGGTAGGAAATGAGAGGTAATTTGGGGATACAGAACACTTCAGTAAAACAGAGAGCAGCCAAAGGCTATCCATGGGCCCTAGTCCCAAGGGAGTGAAAGATGTCATACACCAATGGCAGCTGCACAGCTCGTGGTGAAATCAAAGGCTCTCTCGTCCAATGGCCTGCTCTGACACTTTGTTAACTACACGATAGTAAACAAATTCCTTAACATTCTCTAAGTCTCTGTTTCCTTATCAATAAAATGGAGATATTAAAAAATAGCACCTACTTCTTTGGGAAGGGGCCATGCTCTTTCCTCTGCCTGTTCTTCCTCTAACCCCTCTTATTTTTCAAATCTCACCTCCAATACCATCTTCTCAGATAATAGCCCTCCAGTCCCCACTCTCTATTATAGTGCCTTATTGTGTTTCATTCACAGCACTTATTTAATAAAATTATCTCATTTATACTTATTAGTATATTGTCTGTCTATCCTAGCTAAAATGGAAGCCCCATTAAGGCACAGATAACAGCTGCTTGAAAAATCTTGTTGAGTTCATTTCTGTATCTCCAGTACCTAGAACAAAGCCTGGCAAATTAGGTGCTCAATAAAGTTTGGATAAATGAATATAATAGCTCAGTGTGGCAGAAAATACACAAGGTCAGTATAAGGAGTTTAGACCCTACTTAGGTGCTTTGATTAGATTATTTTAATTGTTGCATAATTATTTTAAGTACCTCACATAAGTCATGACAAGGTTATCTCAAAGCTCATACTAAATGGTTCACATTTTGTTGATAGCATAACTAGTGGGGCCTTCCTTGGATTTAGTAGAACAAGTGTTCATTCATTGACTGTGAGTCTGAAACTGTGCTTAGCATTGATATACTGTAGTGAGCAAGATAAGATGTTTCCTGATTTCACAGAGCTTATAGGCAAGTGGAGAAGACTACTTTTAAAGTTAATTTAAAGACAAGCATAGGTGCAACGTGTGTGTGGAGGTGATACAAATTGCTATGGAAACAGTGACATCTAAACTAATGTGGAGTAGAAAGTGGGAGGCAACAGGAAAGACTCTCAAAGGCAGTAACCTGACAGATGAGTTGGAGTTAGTGAAGTAAAAACAGAGGAAATTGTCTTCTAGACTAATAGAGCAAAATGTTGAAAGTTTTTCAAAGGAGGCAGAGCACTTCTGACAACCTGAAATGAGTTCAGAATGTACTTGATCCAGAGGGTAGTGGAGGCCAATGAATAATTTCAAGCAGAATGGCCTGGTCAGAGGTGGTGGCTGCCGTATGGTGGGTGGGTTGGAGGGGATCAAAGCTAAAGGTAGTGAAGCCAGTTAAGATGCTGTGGTAGGAGCCCAGCAGCAGGAGCTGATTTTGCCCTGGAATAAGAGATCATTCATGTATATTGCAAAGAGTTGGACTTACTGGAAAAATCTTTAAGAGAAAGAATGTATAGATATTAGTAGCCTATTGGATGCCTGAAATGAGTTAGAATAAAGGATCGATGGTGACCCAGAGATTTCTGGTGATCCCTGCTTGTATATCTCCCATGGTGTCTGGAAAGCCAAGTAGGCTCAGTCCGTTACCAAAAAGAAACAGCCTTATTCAGAGTTAGTCATCTGACTAGAATCCAGAGCAGGGTGCAAAACATTCTTTTACTGTTTCAATTCAAACAATGTTGTCTTCAGATAGATGCTCACGGCCTTTTTCCTTGTCTTTCTCCTCCCACAGTCCAGGCTCCACCCTGCATCTGCTTCTTGTGGCTGAGGCTGTTGGGATTCCAACCCCTTTTGTCAGAGGCTAGCAAAACCAAGTTCTGCCCCCATCCTGTGAGAGCAGCATTGGATCCTGCTATTTCTTAGAATGTAGCACCTCCAGTACAAACATATCTCCTTTCCTAATATTGATTCTACCCCAAATATAACCTTGTTATTATGCTAGATCTCTTCCTCGCCACAAGATTTGAGGGCTGGAAGTGTCAAGAAGCCCACAGGACAAAAGCTCCATCCTGACACGGGGGGGCTTAGCTCTGCAAATTGTGTTACCATCTTTAGGTGGCAGGCTGGATGGTACCCAACCTAAAAGAGACTTCCAATAGAAAGTTGAAAAGATGGGTGAATCAGTGATAAACTTAAGGGAGTCATAGGCATACAGAAGTTAATTAAAACCATGGAAATAGGTGGGATTGTCCAAGGAGAGTATGTAGATTTATAAGAGAAAATGCACAGGATGCAACACCACATGATCCCAATATTTAAAGCACAGGTAGTAGAAAAGAACCCTGCAAAGGAAACTGAGAGAAAGGAGTCAAAGTAGGAGAAAAACTCAGAGTGTGGTGTTACAGCAGCCAATGGAAAAGAACATTTTAAAAAGAGGGTAGTGTCATCAGTTGAATGTTGCTGAGAGATCAAATAAAATCAGGACTGAAATGTGTCCATTGGTTTTAGCAATAAAGTCACAGCAACCTTGGCAAAGCAGTTTCATGGAATAAATATCTGTTTCTTTCAATCCAGGTATATAATCAAATTATGAAATTTTGATTAATGAAAGATGCCTATCAAAATATTTTTAAAATTTTCTATCCATATCTTTGCTCATGCATACAACTAGAAATGCATAGGAACTTTTAAAACATGGTGTGTTGTGACCCCAACATATTTAAATGTCTTTTGTTGTTTTTGGTCACTGCAACAGTTCATATTCTGTTGCTTAGAACAGAATACCTGAAACTAGGTAATTTGTAAATAAGTGAAATTTATTTCTTACAGTTTCAGAGGCTGGGGTACATCCGGTGAGAGCCTTCCTCTGGGCGGGAACTCTCTAGGGTCTCTTGGTGACACAGGCAATCACATGATGAGGATGACAATAGCTCTTTAAGATGCTCATTTGTTCTCCTTATAAAGCCACAAGTGCCACTCCCATGACAACCCACTAAGTCATAAACTCATTACTCCACAAATGGATTAATCCATTACCATGGACATAGTCATCACAATCCAATCACCTCTTAAAGGCTCCACCTTTAAACATTGCCATAGTCTGATTTCCCAACCTCTTAACACTGTTACAATGAAGATCAAGCTTCAGTGAGCTTTGTGGGGAAATTTGATTCACAGCACTACTGGGCATGAATTAAATCCTCTAAGTGGTGAAGTTCTGAAATAATTGATTCCAGGTGCAGAGTATCTCCAGCCTGAAAGTTCCAGTGGAACAGAAACGTTGGGCACTACGGGAAGCTGCCCATTCTAGAAACCTAGTGATAGAGAATGCTTGAGCGCTGGATGTGTCAAGACAAATGGGAGGGTCACACCTATGTCTGAGAGAGAAGAATCAATCTAGCATTACCAGGGAGGGTGGGTTCCTTAACTCTGATGTAATTGTATTTAAAGGGGAAGAGAGGTGTTATTTGGTTGATTTTGTTTGGTTTGTTTTTTGTTTGTTTGTGTTTTGGCCCTGGTTTTAAGTATTGCGTGATGAAAAGAGTAACAGCCTGAGTCTGGTTGCCCACTCTTGAGTCCCCACATGGGGACTAGTGGGCTCTGTGTCTTCAGACTTCCTCAGCACTTACAATGGCTTCTTCTGTCAAGTAAGTACACAGCAATATGCCTCCTATAGACATGTCCCGTGTGAAGACAAGTACTCCCCCATATAAGCTCCCATCAAAAAAGTGCATTCACCATCCCCTCCAACCTTCATGGTACTTTTAGTTTCCCTGTTTTCTTCACATCACTCTCTCCATCGATCTCTATCTATACATTCTTGAAAAATCTCTCCTCCATAATCTCTAAAAACAGAAGTCATTATTGACTTCTAAATTCCTCTATGGAAGGTATGTGACAGTCATTCACTACCTTATAAATATCTCTTCTACTGTCTCAAATTGCTGTTGAATTATTTTGTTGTTCAATTTTTCACGCATTTATTTCTTGCCTATGCTTCTTGGGAGAAAAAAATCCTGATTAATTTCTAATTCCCCCATAATACCACATCTATAGTGTGTGGTCAAAAAATATTTAGTGAGAGCTGGCTGGATAGCTCACTTGGGAGAGCATGGTGTTAACACCAAGGTCAAGGGTTCAGATACCTGTACCAGCCAGCCACACACACACAAAAAAAATTAAAATTAAAAATTTATATATAATGTACAGCAAGAGAGAGAGAGCTGTTTGGAAATTATATTTAGTGAGACGTATAAAAATGTATTTAGTGAGATGTTTGAAAACATATGTGTAAAAATATTTTAAACAGTAAAAATATTACTCAAATGTAAGGAATTGTTGTGTGCTTTAGTTCTGATGAAATCCCTTTTCTATCAGATACTGTCAAATAAAAAAGAATGCCTTAACTCTCAGACCCCAAACACATTTCTCCTGTGGTACAAAAGTTCTCTAAACTTTGACATCTTTGTAATCATAAAATTACATTAATCTAAAAGATATGGTTATATTGTTCTGCTTTTTATTATTTGTGTCAGTAATTTTTTATATTGTTTCTGCTCCTTAAACTCTCCTACAGATGGCCATGAGCATTTACAACAGAATTGGGCTGCTGTGGCAATACTAGATGGCTGAAAGCCAGAATGCAGTCTAGTTAGTACGTCTATTTTAATTCAGTTTCTGTATAACAGAAACAGTCTGCTCATCTGCATGTGACTTTGACCCATGGTTAGATCCAGTTTTTCTTAAATAGACATCTCTCCTTTGTTGAAGACAAGTATGTCTTGTTTCAATTTGGCTGCCTAATTTTAGCCCCGACTGGAGTTTGCTTAGCCACCGAGCTCCAAATCCAGGACAGAAATAGTCAGAAGAGTGACGGTCATGTGTTCAACAAGATCCCAGGCAAGTGGCCAACACACATTGGAGCTAGGGTGGAATTTCTTGCCCTGTGAAAATGCAGTGCTAAATCTTCCTCTCCCTCTTCTCTCTTTCTCTACGAGTGGATCCCTCCTGTACAGTGAGCTGTCACCTGAAACTAATGAGGAGGATGTGTTTCCCAGCAATCTGAGTTACAGTTAAAGGGCGTGATCTACCAGCCTTGACATGCCAACTTGGAACACGATTTCTGGAATGGTTGAAAAAAATATTTTAATGTACTTCACTTTGCTATCCTATTTTACCAGTAACTTCTAAAACTTCACAGGATACATCTTTAAAGTCTTTTGACATCCTCAGCATATAACACATAGTATTTTATTTTTTACTACAGGAAATGAACTCCTGTTCTTTCACTTGGAATCTCCTCTCACTTGGACTTGTTTTTGTATATGAAGTATGAATTCCTGTCCTCTTTCCTTCTCCTGATTATTATTAGTAGTAAAAGTATATTTACTGAGAAAATTGTTTATAAGTTTATAAACATGCCTTGTACTAAATTTGGCCGTATGTTCATGTCTCCCCTACTTTCTGGGACTTTCATATCTTCTTTCACAGAAACTCTGCCACATGTTAAGATAGTCTATAAAACCAAAAGTAAAATATAATGTATTTATTAATTTGTTTGTTTGTTTTTTCTATGACTGATACCCTTGGAAACTTTAAAAAAACGTATAAGAACAAAATAGTCTCAAGAATCAGAAAAGACAGAGAAGGCCTACAACCTCATACAGAATAAAATCCTTAGGTCATTTTCAGAAGTTTTTAATAGTTACTAGTTACCTATAGTTGCTAAAATCAAAGAATCAACCTATATTTCAACCAACCATAATATTTTAAAATATAATTAAAATATTATCCAGTGGTGGCAGAAATGGATTGGCCATAATCCTTCCTTCTTTCCTGTTTTCTGTTGTGACCTAGAGACCAAAGATAGGAACACCATTTGATTACAGACCTAAGTCATATGCATCTACCACATATCCAGAAGTGAGACTTTGTTTTACAGAGTGATTAATTCAGTGAACCATCCACTGGATCAATAACATCACTGATTAGATAATGAACTAATACACAGAGACTAGCCAGGGACTTATCTAATAATCCAAACTTTAATTATAAGAAATGTTCTAAGCATTATGTTAAATATTTTGACAGTGAAATATTTCACTGTCATTGTTATTGACCTAGAGATGGATCCTGAAAGCTTATTTGGTGGTCCTGAAAGGGAAGAACAGCTAATGCTATATTTGTAGACAAAAATAAAACAAAAAACAAAACAAACAACAACAAAAATATTCCTTCTCTTTCTGTGAAGAGCATCCTCTTGGAACAAGGATGAACCTTAAGGAGGAAAACCCCTTCAGTTCCTGGGATTCACCAGGTTCTCTCCTGCCTTTGGGTCTTTATACCTAGCATCTTCTGCTTTTGATGATGCATTCTTCTCTCCCGTCCCCTGTTGTCTAACTTCCACTTCTCCTTCAGGTCTTAGATTCTGTGTCACTTCTTCAGGAATAAAGCAGTAAAGAGAACAGGGACACTTGCTGAGTCAACCAAATTAGCTGGAGAAACTTTGGTCAATGCCTCAGCCAAATTATCTGCATCTCCTTACTATTAACTTTTTTGATTGGTGTTCTCTTCAATACTCTATGTTTAATCATATGTATTGAACTCCTAAAATATGAAAAGCACAGTACTAGGTACTAAGAAATGGTAACTGTAGAAGAATTAGAGTCCTTGCCGCTCAAGGAGATCAGAGTCCAGCAAAAGGGAGTATGTTAACAGTAGCATAAAAAAGTAAGGCCATCATGAATACATGGGCACAGTGTTATAGGAATATACTATTTTTATAGGTGGAGCTGAATATGGAAGGGTAAGTAGGATTTTTACAGGTGAGGAGGCAGAAAGGGCATTCGAAGCAGGAGACACAACATAACCAAAGAAATGTGGAGATGGAAGGACATCACTTGTGGTCGAAAGAAGTGTGTGAGGTGCCTACTTATAGGAGATGAGCAATGGTGGAGGGGTTGGTCAGGGTCAACTATGCAATTTGCAGGACCCTATCCAAAATGAAAATGTGAAGCCCATAGTTCCAAAAGCAAGGGGGAATTTCTGTTAAAGATGTTGATATTCATCTCACCCCAGTTAGACTGACTATATAGACTGCTGGTGAGGATGTGGAGAAAGGGGCACCCTCTTACACTTTTGGTGGGACTGTAAATTGGTGCAACCATTATGGAAAACAGTGTGGAGGTTCCTCAAACAACTACAGATAGAACTGACACACAACCCAGCAATCCCACTTCTGGGTATGTACCCAAAGGAATGGAAATCATCATGTCAAAGGGAGACCTGTACTCTCATGTTTATCGCAGCTCTATTTATAGTAGCCAAGAGTTGGAATCAACCTAAATGTCCATCGACAAATGACTAGATAAGGAAAATGTGGTATATATACTCAATGGAATACTACTCTGCCATAAAAAAGAATGAAATTCTGCCATTCATAGCAACATGGATGAAATTAGAGAAAATTATGTTAAATGAAATAAGCCAGGCACAGAAAGAGAAATAACTCATGTCCTCACTCATAAGTGGGAGCTAAAATAAATGAAGAAAGAAAAGAAAGTAAGGAAAGAGAGAAAGAGAAAGGAAGGAAGGAAAGAAGGAAGGAAGGAAGGAAGGAAGGAAGAAGGAAAACAGGAAAGAAAGAGAAAGAAAGAAAGAAAGAAAGAAAGAAAGAAAGAAAGAAAGAAAGAAAGAAACAATCACTATAATACATTGAACCTTCAAAATAAAGAACAGAACTGTGGTTATTACAGGTGGGAAAGGCGAAGGAGGAGGGAGATTAGCAAGAAATTAGTTAAGGGTCGCAAAGACTGATTATGTTTTATAAGCATGAGTATACTAATTATCCAGATTTGATCAACACATATTGTATACATATGTTGATATTCAATTCTGTACCCCACAAATACATATAATCAATTATGTTTCAATAAAAAACTGTCAAAAAAAGATATTGATAATATTAAGCCATTTCCTCTTAGGAAAAAAGAATGGAGTAATAGTGGTATATGACTAACAACATAAACTTCTAAATTGCAAAAATACATTTTTTTTTTCCTTTTTGTCTTTTTTCGTGACCGGCAACGGATTGCAACCCTCAGTGTCGCGCCCGTACCGGACCGGGACCGGCAACGGGATCGCAACCCTCAGTGTTGCTCCCGCACCTCACTCAGCCAGTGAGCCGCCGGTCTGTATGTAGGATCCGAACCCTCGGCGGGAGCGCCGCTGCACTCCCAAGCAGCACACTGTAGCAGTGCGCCACCAGGCCAGCCCCCAAAATACATATTTTTGATGTCATTATTTCATGTAATACAGTGAATAATAATATTTTATTGATGTGATATCTTGGTTGATTATACAGTTTTTCTGGCTCATTTTTTTTCCAAATTCACTTTTAAGGTCAAAAAATTATAATTTAGAAACTTTATTTTCAAGCAATATAATTAAAAACATCAGTCATTCTTGGCAAATGCAAAGTTTTTAATAACTTTTGATAATTTTTAGTTTTCAGAATGATCTTTTTCTGCTGGTGTAAAGTCACTGGAATGGGTAAGGGTAATTTGCAGGCTCTTAACAACATTGGGAAACATTTCTCACAATATAAATATAAATGATTTCATGATATAAATTTTAGTATATTTAGGGCTGATGATTCTTGCAGAAAAATTTCTTTAAAGATTTGACTCTTCCTACAAATCAATCATGTAAATGTGAATTTAATTTTAAATGTAAATTTATACAACATTTTTATGTTTCCTCTGGCATTTCTTGAAACTTACAAAGGTTTGTACGGGAAACTGAAAGCAGCTTCATGATTTGCATGTAATTCAAAATACCTGTTTATGCATTCCATCTCTGTGTCTTTCAATTGCTAAAAATTAGAATTGTTTTCCTTATTAACAGTTCATGCGCCATTTCATATGAAAATAGAATTCTTTTCTGCCAAATGTGAGAATCTTTAAATTTAATTTCTATTTCTAAACCTGTACATATTTGCTTTCCAATGTTGCAGCAGTTTTCAAAACCAGAAATTCAAAGCTCTTTGAAGAATTCTAATAATTTCCTGATATGTTTTAATGCAATGTCTGTGTGTATGTTTTTAGTTTGTGATAAGTTACCGACAACACTTACTGCCTGATCTCCAGATTCCCAGATGCTGTGTTCCAGCAGAGAGTTCATATTTGTGCAGTTGCACAGGGCAGGGCTCTTGGGATTGGCAGGCAAACCTGCCTCCCACCACAGTCCTGGCATTGACCTCATGCAAAATCCCTCCTCTCTCCCAGGGCTGTGGCCACTGCTGCCTTTGCTGCTGCTGCTGCTTCTACTGCTACCATTGCCACCACCAATCTGGGTCCAGGTTCTAGCCCTGGCCACCCCCTTGGGGACCCACAGCCCCCAGACTACCCACTGCACTGGTGTGCCAGGAGGCCAGGTCAACTGCCCAGCTGCTCACTACCACAGCTGAGTCCACGCAGGTGCAACCTGCTGACAGGCACACCTCCATTGCTCTGCCTGTGCTCTATTGTTTTCATGCGCCAGAGCTTACGAAGCACAAATTCAAAGGTAAAGTTGTTAAGAATTTTGAGAAGTCCATAGCAGAGCATTAAACCAAACATGGGGTCCCTGTTGAGAGCAGGGCCCTGTGTGACTATCCAGCTGCTTGCCCATGAAGCCGCCCTCAGGGATGGGGATGCCACGTAGGAAAGAATGTCCTTAAAGTAGTCTGGTGGCAGGTTTTAAAGTTCTTTGAATGTCTCAAGAAAGAGTTCATCTATTCTTTAGGCACAAAAAATTTCAAAGTGGGGAAAGGACATTAAATCTGTATTTTAATTTTTTTTTTTTTTTTGTCTTTTTTCCGTGTCTGGCAACAGATCGCAACCCTCAGTGTTGCCCCCGTACCGGACCGAGGACTGGCAACGGGATCGCAACCCTCGGTGTTGCTCCCGCGCCTCGCTCAGCCAGTGAGCGGGAACCGGTCTGTATGTGGGATCCGAACCCTCGGGCGGGAGCGCTGCCACGCTTCCCAAGTGGCGCACTATAGCAGTGCGCCACCGGGCCGGCCCCTAAATCTGTATTTTAGAAAGTTCACTCTGTTGTCTAATTAGATTGAAAGGCTAGCACGTAGATCAGCTGAAAAACTGTTACATAGTCTAGGAAAGTGATTTTGAAGGACTAGATTTAGGGGAGGTAACAGATTCAAGAAATAACCACTGTATCTTGAGTACCAAGAGCATGGTAGGCACTTTAAAAACATTATTTCTAATCCTCAAACAATACTCTAAGGTGGACGTTAACCCCATTTCACAACTGAGGCAACTGAAAGCCTTGGGGTCTAGTTGCTCAAGGTCACGCAGTAGGCAGAGCAGAGCCAGCTTTAAACCCTTCACTCACCCTCTTTCCCCCACCACATGCCACTTCTTTTCAGCTTAACAAAGACACCCCAGAATGTGATGAAAGATCTGTGCAAAGCTCCAGGGAGAGGAAAGAGTCTAAGACTCGTTTAACACTCTGTCCTCCCCCTCCCCTCCCACCATACCTTCCAAGGTCCTCAGGCTTGTCCAAGTTAATTTTATTTGTATTCGTAAGATGAGTAAGTTCTGGAGATCTAATGTACAGCATGGTGGCCATAGTTAATAATGCTATATTGAATACTTGAAATTTGCTAAGAGGGTACATCTTAAGTGTTCTTACCACACGCACACTCACAGAGAAAGAAAATGGTAACTATGAGAGGTGATGGATATGTTAATTAGCTTGATTGTGATCATCTTGTCACAGTATATACAAATATCAAAACATCCATTTGTACACCTTAAATAGGAGTATATACAATTTTAGCCAATTGTATCTCAAGAGAAGTAGAACACATATGACACAAGTACAAGATGAAGCTAGAATTTGATTTTACTTCTATTTAATTTCAAGTAAACTCCATGAGACTGAAGTCAGTGCTTGCACAGGCATTTACAGCTGACTTCAGGTCACCTGATTAAATAGAAAAAAAGCTGGCACATACGGATGAACCTGCCCCAAACATGTGGCCTTGCTGTCTAAGACAATACAGTGTGTTGGGAAAACACAGGAAAATGGTCAGAAGGCTTCAGATGTTCAGAATCTTGAAAAGCATTTGATGTAAATAGGCATATGCACTCAGGTGTTCCTTGGTTTATTGTCTAGTGTAATTGCACATGTGCACCCAGGTGTCCTGGGTTATAGACTTAAGTATAAAGGATGAGTGGCTCTGATCCTCGGCGCCTCCCATCCCTGGGATTCCCCTGGGGTAGGGGGCATGGGGAGGCCACTACTGTTGCTGGAGGCTGTTGCTAGTGCCCGCGGGACCCTCTGCAAGGCCACCGCCACCACCGGACCTATAAGCTACTGGACCTGTAAGCTGCTACCGCTGAGGAAGCTGAGGACTGAGCTCATGTTATCTGCCAACAGCTCCTGGAATCTTTCCCAATTACCTAGCATGGACCTGTGCGTGAGGGGTCTGGGGACCCAGTCTATACAATGGGTTTGGAGGGTCTGAGCCTTAGCTCTGACAATATAAATGGAAACTTAGTATAACTAAAATAATGAAACATTTTGGCTTTAGTTGTGATTTGCCTTACTTTACACAATGCCATCTATTTCTTTCATAACTTTTTATTTCCCAGCAGACTCATTCACTCTTGTGCAAATAATATGAACTAAACAAGTGTTTGCTTCTCAAGGTTTAAGTAAAATTAAAGTTACAGAAAATAACTACAATTTTCATAACATGTCATCAAAGTACATCAGTTTTTGTAGTAAATTAGGAAATCGTTGCTTCCCACACTCATAATCCAGGCAAACTGAGAAATACCGTGAATGAGCTTGAGTTAAGACAGGTGGCTACAGTTGAGCCCTGTATACTCTGCCTAGCAACAGCCGTCTGGTCTTCCACTGATGAAAGAGCCCTGGGAGCTGGGTCCTGACCCCAAGGAATGTGTGGAGCGCTGGGTGTGCAGGGTGCTGGAAGGCAGGGATTAAAGGAGGCTGGCAAGCATGGGCTGGACAGAGAGGGCAGCATTGAAAGACGTGTGTGTCCTGTGTGGGGAAGAGAGTTCAGCCACACAGAGGAATCTGAAGGACAAAGCAGAGGCAAAGGTACTTGGTTGATGTTTTTTGAAGGAAGACTAGAGATTGTGGGACCCCCTAAACCACACATTTAAGTGCATGCCTTCTACTTATCTTGCCCAACTCCTCATTTCTCACCAAACCTTGCGAGACCTCTACAGAGATCCCATTGTTGCATATTGGATCCCATATCTTGTTGTGTCATAATTATCCCTGCTGATGTGTTACTGTCCTGAATCGCCATCCCTCTCCTCTGCTCCTCCTTTCCTCTCCTCATCTCTCAGATGTTTTCCTCAGTTACGCAGAAACAAGTGACAGCAGCAGGACTCTAGCAGGGCTTGAGAAATGGCCAAGGGCTTCAGTGGGTGAGACTCCTTTTTAGGAGGTACTTTCTTGCAGTGAGAGCCTGCAAAAATGACCTCTTTCCACTGAGGAATGAGTTCAATGAAGAAGACAGTAAAAATGACCTGTAATCGCATCACCTAAAGAGACAGCCACCATTAATATTTTGGTAATTTCCTTCCAGCTTTTTTTATAAACCTAGAATTTTTCTTTTACAAAATTGGGAGTATATGTATATAATGCCAATAATTGTATATAATCTACAATATTAATATGTAAATATATATTATACTCTATAGAGATAGATAAGCTATAACATTGATATATAATATATATAATTTGTATATATAGTACATATATATGCAGATATAGATATGGCTATACAAATAGGCATAGGCATAGATAGATAGTTGTATAGCCTCTTTTTGACTTAAGATTATATAATCAGCATTTTCCCATGTCAATGAATATTCTTAAGAAACAAGATTTTTTAACAGCTAGCTGATGTGCCATCCGATAATATAAATAACTTATTTCACAACATTCATATTTATTACATTTTGCTATTGCTCAACACTTGAGTTTTTCAGGTTTTTATTATCAAAATAACACTGTAATAAATATCTCATATATAAACTTACCTATGTTCATTTTCCTAAAATGATAACAACTAACATTTACTGGTTTCTTACTCCGTGCCTGACCCTGAACTAAATGCTTTACACATGCATTATGTAATTTAATCTTCACAAAAGTTCGTGCGGTAGGTTCTATTACAATTCCCATTTTACAGACTATGGGTGGCAGAGGGAAGTTAAATAAACTGTTCAAGCTCACACAAGAAGGAAATTGTGGAGTCAGGATTCAAATGTAGGTAGCCTTGCTCCAGAGCCTGAACTCCAATGCTCTGCTGTAACTATTTAGACATGGAATCACACAGAATCAAAGGCTGTGGAGATTTTATTTATTAATATGTGTGTTCTTCATAAAAGAAATTCCTGTGTGTAATATGAGAAAGTCTAAACTGCACAGAGTAATATTAAATGAAAAATAAAAGACTTCTACACCCTTCTTCCTCCACTCCCCAATCTGGCTCCCTAGAGGAGATAGTTAAACCTTTCTTGTTTTCATTATTGTTATTTTGACTATTACCACTATAATTTTCAATAGAGTAGAAGCTTTGGGGCCAGTAGTTGGTCAGCTAATTTAAAATGTCAATTAACGTGGTGAATTATCATAAATGAGACACACAGACCATTAATGTGTGGCCAAGTTCTTTTCTTGTATTAGAGACAAAGCTTCGTATTTGAATGTCATGTGGCTGGTCAAGTACCAACCACAACTGGAATACCTAGACTATAATTTCCAGACCTCATTTCTTTAGAGTGAAGTGAGCAGTCAAAGCCATTTACAAAGCGACTGTATACAGAATCACTCTAGATTATTCTTCATTTTCTTCCAGTCTTTTAATATTGCTTTCCCATATCTAATTCAACAGCAATATTTTTAGTGACTTGCCTTTAACAAAGCATTCAACAAAGCATTTTCAAACAAAAACATTTTTTATTTCATGCTTATATTAGTTTACTTAAACTTTAAGTCCCATAATAAGAATATATACTTCACAACATGTATTTACATAATTATATTAGTCTACTAGGGATGCCATAACAAAATACCACATATTGAGTGGCTTAAACAACAGAAATTGATTTTCTCACAGTTCTGGAGACTAGAAGTTTAATATCAAGGTGACATGAGGCCTTGATAGTTTCGATGAGGCCTCTCTTCCTGGCTTTTAGACAACCACCTTTGACCTGTGCTCTTACATGGCCTCTTTTCTGTTTGCACCTAGAGAGAGATCTCTGGTGTCTCTCTTCCTCTCATTAAGAGGACATCAGTCCTATTGGATTAGGGCCTCACCCTTACAACCTCATTTAACCTTAATTATAGCAGGTGAGGCGGAAGCTCCACAGAGACCACACACCCTGCGGTACCAGCACACGACCCAGCAGGTAGGCCTCACCACCACCACCCGACTCCATCCCCGGCACAGCCTAGTGTGCACAGAGCAGGGAGACGTCCAGCAGGAGAGGCAGAAGCTCCGCAGAGACCACACGCCCTGTGGTGCTGGCATGTGACCCAGCAGGTAGGCCTCACCACCATGAACAGACTCCATCTCTGGCCCAGCTGAGTGTGTGAGGAGCAGGGAGATGTCCAGCAGGGGAGGCGGAAGCTCCGCAGAGATCACACACCCTGCAGTGCCGGCATGCAACCCAGCAGGTAGGCCTCACCACTGCCACCGGACTCCATCCCCAGCCCAGCCGAGTGCATGCTGACCAGAGAGGCAGCTCCCCGGAGAGGCCCAAGACCAAAGGCAACCACACACACAAAGCACTAGTGGCCAACTGAGCAGACACTGAGGTAACCATAACAAATTGGCAACCCCAGCAACATCCTAGCCAGACAATAGTGTCAAACCAATGGACTGTGAAACCCCCTGCCACAATGACTAAGCATCAAAGGAAAGATACCAGAAAAATGAAAAACCAAGAAAGCACACCACCAAAGGGTAATAACTCTCAAGCTCTAGATCCTATAGAACAAGAAGCCCTGGAAATGTCTGACAACATGATTAAATGAGGAAAAGTATACAGGACCTGAAAGAAGAAATGTACAAGGAAATCAATGCCCTGAAAAAGAATGTAGCAGAGCTTGCTGAACTGAAGAATTCATTAAACAAAATAAAAAACACAACAAAGAGTTTAACGAGCAGGCTTGTAGAAGCAGAAAAGAGAACTTCTGACCTTGAAGATGGGCTGTTATAAATAACACAGGAAGACAAAAAAAAAAAAAAAGAAAAAAAAATTAAAAACATTGAAGAAAATCTAAGAGATATCAGACAACCTTAAGCACTCAAATATCCGAGTCATGGGTATACCAGAAGGGGAGGAAAAAGGAGATTGCATTGAAAACATATTCAACAAAATAGTGGCAGAAAACTTCCCAGTTATTGGAAAAGTGGCAGATAACATATTCAACAAAATAGTGGCAGAAAACTTCCCAGGTATTGGAAAAGACACAGATCTTCAGATTCAGGAAGCTCAAAGATCCCCAAATGTATTCAACCCAAAAAGATCTTCTCCAAGACATTTTATAGTCAAATTGGCAAAACTCAAAGACAAAAAGAGAATCTTAAAAGCTGCAAGAGAGAAGCGTCAAATCACCTATAAGGGAGCCCCAATCAGACTAACATCAGACTTTTCATCACAAACCCTTAAAGCCAGAAAGGAATAGGATGATATATTCAAAATACTGAAAGACAGAGATTGCCAGCCAAGAATACTCTACCCTGCAAGGCTATCCTTCCGAAATGAAGGGCAAATAGTATATTGCTCAGACAAACAAAAACTGCGAGAGTTCACCACCACACAACCACCCTTACAAGAAATTCTCAGGGGATTACTGGGTTTGGTAGCTGAAAAACAACTACAACTGCCATAAAAACCCAAGAAAAATAACATTAATTACCTTCCTAAAAGCCCTATTTCCAAATAATATCATATTGGGAGTTAGGAATGTTAGAGGGACACAATGCAGTCCATAGCAATGAAGCATGCATTTCATAATAAAGTATGTAAGTGTGGGATTGTGTTCATCTTGTTCAGTCATTAACAAGTGTGGAATATACAGCCGACTCTTGGATGAGTATGCAGATCAGCTGGTAGGCACCAAGGGCATGGATTTCTAGAGAGCAGCCTACTTATCCGTCAGTATGTTACAGAGGAAATGGGCAGCATGGTTCATCCAACTTAAATGAGGTCATTTAAGAGAACGTCTGTAGTATTATGCTCACAGCTCTACTTTTTTCAATGTGTTCATTTTTTAATGTGCCTAATGTCTCCTATGAACCATACGCTGTATGCCATCCCCTCTCCTTCCTCCTTTGCTAATATTATTTTAATTCTTCTATTATTTACCTTTCTAATGTAAATGACACCTGCAATTCTATTTCTTGTTTCATTAATTTTAAAGAGTATATCTTTGACCATACTCTGTCAAATGAAGAAATTAGTACCCCTATAATTCCCTCCAGATCTTTTCTCTTATCTCCATGTCCCAACTTCTGAAAACTGTATCATGATTTTTGTATTGTCTGGGTTTACAATATTTGCTTTCCAGTTCGTACCTACACAAGTAGTGTTTTGTTTCTAGATTAATTCTAAAAATTGAATAAATGTAAGTAGTAAGATTCTGTAAGTATTCATGTCAGAAACAACAGTATGTTGGACACATAGAGAAGGAAATGGGAATTCTATCTTCATAAATCTCTGTTGCATGAAGAAGAATAGTTCAAGAATTACAGGCAAAGGGACTCTCTTTTCTTATACCCATTCAGTATGGCAGAGGGAAAAGAACTGATACTGGTCTTGTTACCAGATGGTGGTTCCAGGTTCTTTACCAAATGTGACATAATCCTGCCGACAGCGCCAATTGTAGAGCTAGGGCTGGGTCTGGAGCTCACAGACCCCTCGAGCCCACTCACAAACCCTTCACACACAGGTCTACAAGCTAGGTAACTGGACAAAATGATCCTTGGAGCCTTGATTGAAGAAGGAATAGTCTTTATTCAGCACACACAACACTATGAGCTAAGCAGTCCACAGAGAAACTCCAAAACTCAACTACTGCTGGCAAAGTCCAAAGAAAAACTGAAACTGAGCAGCTGCCAGCAGAGTAAACATGCTCTATTTTTAGACACAAGCTCTGCCGACCAGCCTGCTTCACAAACTACAGAACACACAATAGCTACAAAACTAAAAAGATACATTGGTGCACATGCACGCTAACTCCACCCCACACAACTCGTTTACAAGAAATGTGCTGCTTGACCCCCCAGCCAGACCTGAGCTGAGGGAGCCTGACTAAATTATTCTATTTTCCCCATACCAAGCCATAAAGAAAAATCTTTCACATGACAAATGAAAGGAAAGGAAAAAAAGGCCAGACAGACAACATAAAAGGGCTTCATTATAAAGCAAAAGTACAGCATAGAAGCATGCACAGGAATCTCCCCCTGGATTCCTAAGGGGCAGGTTTATATGTTGTTCTGGGACAGAGGTGTTTCTCTATCCTAAGGGGAGAGATATTCGGCCATGGGAGAGAATCTAGGGTAATTAAGGCCTAATAGGCTGATGCAAAGTTGCATCAGCTTCCTGTCATGCATCCCTGAGTTTCTGAAGATTTTGGTCATGTGCAGTGTGGCCTTTCCAGTCTGACGTCGTGAGTAGAAGGTCATATAGTGGTTGTCTGTACGTTGGTTTCTTCTAATGCACAGATGCATTGGTTTTGTAACCTGCAAGCTCCAGGTGTAGCACACTGATTGGTAGGGTGGTTAAGCTGCCCTCGGTGCATTACCAGTTCATTAACTGCTAGTGCTGATCAAGTCTAAATATTTAGGAGCAGCCTCCCTGGGGCGTGACCCTACTCTATCCTGCTTCAGTCTAATTCATACTCCTTTTTGATCACCTTTTTTTATTTTTAAAGCTTCTATGATCTCTTTATTTCCTATGTTCTAAAATTGAATAATGATACGCCTAAAGGTGAATCCCTTTTCCATTCATCCAACTGAGTATTTAGTGTAATGTTTTCACTCTGAAGACAGGCACCTTCGACTATGGAATTTTTTTTTTTATTGTGACTTTTGTCCCTTCTTTTTTCTCTGTTCTCTTTTTAAAACTCCCTTTAACAGAATTTTGGATTTTTTTTCTAATATTCATTATTCATTCTAAGTTCTAAAAGAACTTATTGACATTATTTAGTCTTTCTATTTAATTCTTTCTATTTCAGGAATTAAATTTTTTAACTTTTAAGAACTTTTTCCATGTCACTTTGGGATGTTTACTCACAATGCTTCTGATACCAACTATGTGGGTTTTCTTCCCACACCAGTCAATTTTCTGACACCACCTGGGTGACCAACAATTCAATTTAACTCTGACATTAACTCCCTGGAGTTAGTATCAAATTCCACAGATTTCAGGGTTCATCCGTACAAGATCCCTTGACTTCAGATGCCAGTGGTAAGTACTGGGCCAGCTGTATCTCTGACCAGCTGACTATAAATTGGGGGTTCTCGCATCGCCACCATCAGGTTCGATAATTTGTTAGACTGACTCACAGAACTCAGGGGAACACTTTACTGTTGCACTTTACAGTTTATTATAGAGGATAAAACTCTGGAATGGCCAGATGAAAGAGATACATAGGGCAAGGTATGGGGATTGGGGGTGATGCCAAGTTTTCATGCCCTCTCTGGGAGCATCACCTTTCCAGCAACTTGATGTGTTCACCAGCGTGGGAGCTCATCACATCTTCTGTTTCAATTAAGCTCAATATCGAGCTTCCCTGATTGTCCCTACCAAGGGGGTGGGGGACTCATTATGAACAATAAAAGTGACACTTCTATAATTCAGAAAATTCCAGGAATGAAGACAAAATATATATTTCTTATTATATCACAATATCACAGTCACTGATCGGGTTCCTCAGGAAAAAGAAGCAGACTCTGATACAGAGATTTGTATGCAGGAAGTTTATTGCAGAGAGTTTGCTAGATCAACACCTAGAACAGAGAGGGAAGTTAAAATGTGCTGCATTCACAACAAAAACCTTACTCAGCAAAGGCATGAGGACTTTATACACAACACTGACAAGGCATTAACTACAGACTATTCCAGAATTAGAGTTTCATATCCTTGGAAAAGGCAGCTCCCTTCAACCAAGAGCAAGTCCTAAAGAGAGACTCAGCTGAGCAACATCAGTCACCAATAGCCCTAGAAGTGAGAGGACTGAGTGGGCGGCACATTAGGGCACCCACTACCAGCTGTGCCTTACACTATTCAGATCCACTTGTTTCATACAGTACGTTTTAGGAGCAGCTATTGTAGAATCACATTGGGCCTCATTTCCTGGAGAAAACTTACACATGAGAAGTTCTTAGGATGAGATTTAATCTCTGAGGCTGCAACTGATTTCCACTCTGTAACTGGTCCTGATCATACCCCTCCTTCATCACACACTTTAGATTCCTCTTTCCCTTGGTTAGCACTTCAGTTAGTCAAGGTGGCTTTTTTGGTGGAGTGACCCAGATCCTCATCCTTGAGGGGTCTAAGCCCCTCATCGCCACGCCCTTATCAGGCCATCAAAATAAAGCAGGGATGTACCAAGAAATGTAAATGTGTCACCTGGGTGCCTGTATATTCATCCCTGTCCCCACTGTGTAACAGCAGCCCTATCTCCCCGATGATCAGTGTCAACCCTGCCAGTACAGCAGCCCTTCTCCATGCCTGTTGACCTCTTAGTACAATGACTCTAAAGGGAACAAGCAGCAGCCATGATTTGAGAATTCGTAGAACTATTGTTATGTCTCCTTTAAGAGGTTTTATCCCTGCTATGTCTGAATGTGCCCCCAAAATTCAAGTGTTGGAAACTTAATCCCCAATGCAACAGTTTTGGGAGATGGGGGCCTTTGGGGAGGCCTTGTCTATTGGGCCTATGCATGGCCCTATGTTTCTGCCTCCATGGCTGATTTATTCATGATGGCATAACTAGTAACAGAGACTGGCTAACATCAACAGTCTTCTGTTTTCTTGGTTATTCAGTACTTCTTCTGAGATAGATGCTCTTTGTAGGGTATTAACATATGATCTAAAGATCTTCATATTTTATGCCCCCTACCATAGATCCATCTGCCTGACTCTTTTCAGAACTCTTTGTCTCTAATCTTCCAATCCCTCTCCTTTTAGGCTCCTCACCAGTGTGGCCAAGCTACTCACCACTGCCCGTAGGTCTGTATTTATACTAATCTTGGGTCACTCATTTTTCTAAAAGAAAAAGTGAATGATCTGAAGCTCTTCCCATTGAGAAGATTTACCCTTATTATTGTTTTTCATGACTACCTCTGAATAGAGTTGCAGTGCAACTATGTTCCATTTTGGGCTTGCACCCACATATTCATGGACTAATTTCAACCTTTTCTGAGTAGCTTCCCCCGACTTCCAGCCATATAATTAAGCTAAAAGAGATGAGCCAGTGGAACAATGGCAAATGACATGGTACTTGGGGGCAACTTGGTTTGTGGCTTATTTGTGCCCTCTAGCCCTGCTCATGCCCATTTCCAGATGTACCAGTTCATTTTACAATAAGCCATTTCTAAACTTATAGTTTGGTGAATTTGGCAAAACCCAGCTCATGATGGGCAGTGCTGATCACTTGGCCATTTAATGTCCCATGGTCAGGTATTCCATCTCTACCAGGGCTCAGTAACACATCAGAAGCTGTTTTTGAAAGATGTATAATTCTCCACTGCAGATGTCATGGTCTTATGCCAGAATGCCATGGGCCTCTATTGTGATTCTTCTGTTTTTAGCCTGGGTGGTGGGTGGGGGTAAATGGCGTTCTACCAGTCAATATATATGTGTAGAGTGGTCCTGAAGGATACTTATTGCTAAACTGTCCTACATAAATATTTTGCCAATTTATTTCCACCACTTCATCACACTCTTGAAAGCACAAAGTATTATTGTGTTTAAAATGTTTGCCTGTCTTATAAGCAAAGATATTACACCATCATTATAATTTGCATCAAACTTTTTGTCATATACCTATGAGATCATAGTTTTCAAACCTTTAGGAAGACTAGGGGAAGAAGGGAAAAAATTAAATGTGCTATTGCTATGCCATTTAAAAAATATTTGCTTTTTAGCCTATTTATAATCTATTTTAAAAGTATATTAATTCTGTACTTTTTTACCAGTCAGGTTTAATTTATAATAATTTATATTTTATATCTCCAATCCTGAACATTAAGGATATATTTAGTCAGCCCTATGAGCTATGTGATTTTTCCCAAAATAACACACTGATCCTAAGCCATGCAATCACATAAGTGAAGAAATTACTATGCAATGACACATTGTAAATAGACATAATATTTACAAATCTGAAAAACATTTGACCTGATGAAGGACTGATAGATTCATGTGTTCCATCATGACATTACAGGGTTTCTCTTGCGAGCCTGAGTAAAGGTGTCTTCATTTGTCAGTCAGTAGTCAGTCTATCCTGCCCACAGGCAAGTCCTGCGCTCTTCCTATTGGCCAGGCAGACAGCAGTGGATGGCAGCAGCTGCTGCCTTCAGTCAGTCCCAGGCTCTACCTTCAGCCTGAAATGATCATTGACTGAAATGCATTAGAGACCACTCACTTGTTCAATAAAGAGCCCACATCTAGGGATGGCATCTTGTGCACTTACATATGAACTCGATTTAGGAGTTTTCAGTTCACAGAAGAAAGTGTCTAGCTCTGCCCCTACCTCCCTCCAACCCATAAACCCAGAACACAAACTGGATCCTAGTGCAGCAGCCATATCACAGATTTGTGTGCTAACTGGTAATTAGTAGGCCAGCCTCGGTTCCTGAATGAAACTCTTGCTGGCTGGTAAAAATTAGACAAAATGGAAAGGGTTCGACCAGGCATCCCAGAGCCAGGTCAACCCTGTGAATAGTGTTAAGAAAGTATTTTTTTTTGGCGGGGGGCAGGTGGGAAGAGGCAATATCTCATTGGTACAGGTACCTCTCAGAGACTCTGCAATGCAGAGATCAGTGGATTTGATATAGCTGCTTTTCTGAGAGTTCAGACTTTGGAGGGTATATTTAGCCTTCACCTTTTGAGGTGAAGATCATGTGAATACTGGTATTCTGTACACAGGGCCGAGGAGCAAATACCTTCTGAGAGTTCCAATATTCCTGTATTTGGGACCCATATTGACCCTGGGGCTCCTCCACTGAGCAGCTGACTGGCCTTTAGTTGAGTATCAATAATCTCCAGAGGCTGAGCGTTAGACAGCAGCATCTGCTGCTCGTCCATCATCTCTTCTGGCCAATGGAAACAGGGCATGGCCAGTGTGGCCTGGGAAGGCCCTCACTCTTCCTCTCCAGAGCCTGTGCCAGATGAAGAAGTCATTACTACTCAGGGCTGGAAAAGAAACCAAGGATGTCTAGAGGGAATAAAAGAATGAGAGAACAGGATACAATCAGCCAATTGGTCACCGTGGCACATTACATCCTCTGGGCACTCGTTCCAGATGCCTTGCATTTTTCAGTGTGCCGCCACTTTCCCCATCCCTTCACGGGGGAGTTCAGGGTTTCAACATCCTTGCACAATGCAGTCTTTGGGAGAGTGATAGGGGTGTCTTGAGAAAGAAAAAGCAATGTGGCAGCCCAGGAAGAGATTTGAAGTTTCCTCATTGTCTTGAGATGAATTCAGGAAGCCCAGTGGGAAGCCGTGGGTCCCTAGGAGGCATAAAATGTCATTTAGAGAATGTGCGAAAGAAATGATGAGAAAGCAAATGCTCTCAACATGACCCCAATTCTCTCTGTGCTCAGGATATGTGTGTCTTTCAGGGCTGCCCTTCATTACTATTTTCATGTCTTGCCTCTCAAAAATTCTTATGGTTATTAATAGTGATAAGAATACCTTCCTTCTGAACCATGTACAGTGTTTACATAGGTTTTCCATGTTCATGACTTTACCTGAAGCCCTGGGAAATAGGGACAACATGTGGTGTCATCCCCATTTTAAAGATGAAAATACAGAAGGTCAAAAGAGGTGTGATCAGCCCCAGGTAGCAGAGCCGAGAAGAGGCTGAGCTGGAACTTGCCCTCAGATGTTATGTTTCCAGGTCCAGGGTTCTTTCCACGTTCATGGCTCATGTTACATCAGCCCTGTCCACAACTCAAGTAACACCAGTCAGCTGTGGCCCAGAAGTAGGGGCAAGGTGAAATACACAGCACCTAGGAAGTTTGTCTGTGTTTCTGTCATACTGTCACTTCCACGAAGGAAGTCACATCCATGCCACCCCGGGGTGTGTGTGTGTGTGTGTGTGTGTGTGTGTGTGTGTGTGTGTGTGTGTGTAATAAAATTGTAATCTTTCTACTCACCAGATCAGTAACTACTGAAATGGAGTCCCTGAGGAATCTCAGCCTCTTTATGAGGAACATCCCTTCTCATTTGAGATTTGCTATCCTTTTCCCAAATCCTTCAGAACTGAATAAGGGACGGGTCGGTGAGTTGATTTATGCTGAGAAGATATGAAAGGTACAACTCTGTGCTTGCATGTATTTGTGTGTGTTTTAAACAGCCCACAGAAAACAATTCTTAACATTTAAAAATAGAATTCATGCAGAAAAACATTTAGATATGGCACAGCACACACAGAGTGGAAAGTTAGCTGTGTTCAATCTATTGCCAACTTGTAATAAATGCCATGTTTTCTGTGCCCCTCTCTCAGGATCCATACTTTCAAATGTTGCTTTCTTTATACCTTTCCTCTTTTCATAAAAATGGAATACATAACAGCAAAACGTTTTCCCTCAAAAATATACAGGAAAAAAGACTCCACTGCCAGCTTAAATCAAATAAAGTACAAAAGTATGACCAACCAGTATCTCATAATTTTGAGGACAATCTTTTTGCTGTTTTGACTTTCCACACCAATTAGATTTGGATTAGACATTGAAGATTGGGTAGACTTTCACAGGCTCTCAGAGTAACTTTTAGCAACTTTGATTCATAGGCTCTAGAGTGCATGACATACCACTGGAACAATCCACAAAGCATACCAGATGAGAAAGAATAATAATAACAATTTTTGATCTTTTTAAGATAACTGTCTGAAAGATTAGGGATATGGGATTCTGTAGTTTGGATGTATGTGCCCCTCCAAAACCCATGATAAAGCTAAATTCTGAATGGGATAGTGTTGGGATGTGGAGCCTAGTGAGGGGTGTTTGGGTCAAGGGGTAGACCCCTCATGAAGAGATTAATGACCTCCCTGGGGAGTGAGTGAGCTCTCTTGGGAATGGATCAGTTTCTGCAACAATGGCTTATTAAAAAGAGCCTGGCACCTCCCCTACCTCTCTTTTTTCTTTTTTCCTGTGATCTCTTACACATACCAGCTCCCCTTCCACTTTCCATGATAGGTGGAAGCAGCTTTAGGTCCTTACCAGGTACAGCTTCCCAATCATGTGCTTTCCAGCCTCCAGAATCATAAGCCAAATAAACCTCTTTTCTTTATAAATTACCCAGTCTCAATAATTCTGTTTCAGCAACACAAAAACAAACTAATACATGGGATGAGACAATTAAGAATGTGTAAAATGGAAATTCCGTCAAGATCCTAATTATTCTTTCTACTAGAAAAGCAATTAAAGCTCTAGTTCTTTCCCTAAATTGATCCCAGGACAGATTTTTCTCCCACCCTCAAATCCATTTTCCTCTCCAGTTGCAGGAACTGAAAAAAAAAAAAAGGAAGAAGTAGAAAAAACATAGAGATAAATAAGAAACCATAGCCCTGATGCAGACAGTCACCTGCAGTGAGCACAAACTATAAAATGTGATGAACCAATTGCATCAGTTACTCATATTAAGGAGCAAGCAGGAGGTTATAATTCTAATTTATTCCTTTAAGTATAATCAAAGATTGTCTTCATGTATGGCTGTTGAATAGAATTAGGTGGGATTTCTAAAGTAACGTTTGATCAATATCATTCAAATTGTCAATACTAAAAAAAAGAAAAAAAAATCTAGCATTCAATGTGCCCTAAATACAAATCACAGTGGGACTGTAAAATTAAGAAGTAATTCACAACATAAACGCATTCATACACAGAGCAGTGGTTCTCAGACTTAATCATTCATCAGAATCACTGATTCAGTAGGTCTGGGGTGGAGCCTAAGAGTTTCCATTTCCAGTAAGTTTCCAGGTGATGCCGATGCTGCTGATCTGGGGACTACTTTTTGAGAATCATCACTATAGAGGAATTAAGACAATAGGAAACAATAAAGGGCCTTTGGCCTGGACCAAACAAATGCATTAATGAGCTATAAGAAAGAAGTTTCAGAGTAGAGGATACATTCACTCCACAAATATTTAAGTGCTCACTATAGACCAATAGCTATTCTAGATACTAGAGATACAGTGGTAAACAAAAGAGGCAGGGTCCCTGTCCTCATGGAGTTTAAACTTCAGTGGGGAGACACATAGTAGTTATGAGTGCCATGAAGAAAAAGAAAGAATAAGGAGATAAAAAATGCCGGGCGTGGGGGGGTGGGCGGGGGATGCTGTTGGCTCTGGTGTTCAGTAAGAGCCTCTCTGAGGAGCCATTCCTACAATGGCTTGAATTAAGAGAGGGAGTAAGCTGTGATGAGGAGGACTGCAGGAGCATTCCAGGGAGAGAAATAACAAAGTTCAAAGACAAATTTTTTGCTATTGCTGTTATATGTTTCACAAACAATCTTCAAGGTCAGCTTTAGCCAATGAAGCTATTTTTGACAGGAAATACTTATGTTATCAATTGAAAGAACACAAAACATTACCTGCACACATTAAAAAGCTCACATGCAATTTCTAGAGCTGAAAAAGGAACTTAATAAATAGCCAAACAATGGATTCGGTAAAGAAATTAAATGTCCTTATAGAATATTAGTGTAATGTTATTAAAATAAAATTATGTGAGCATTGTTTAGACAAATGTCAGAACTATTAGTATAATATATACAGCAAACAGTGGGAAATATCTAAACAATAGAAAGGATTTTTAAATGCAATTCTAGAAAGGCCTAACATTTAAGATAGATGAAAAATAATATAATAAAGCAAATAATCACTGTCTTGTGTGGAGAAATCAAAGTGAGATTATTAATTTAATGAGTAATAAAATTGACCCCCAAAAAGCATAGATAATGTTTGAAAAAGCATATGTTACTCAGTTTAACTAGATTGTACAAAGGATAAAAGCCATGTCAAAAAATTAACATTGATTTCATATATTGCTGTGCTACTAGAGGAAAAAACAAATTAACCAGTATTTCCTTGGATTTGACTTATGTAATGAATAAAAGAAAATAACTTTTGATTTCAGACATTAATTTTAAGTTTTAGAGGGGAAGCCTAAGATAATGACACTAACATTGTTGTTGATAAAAAGATATACAAACCAGAATTTTAGCTGGAAACCAGAAAGCACTCTTCTGCCAAGTTCAATGCATACTTTGAATTTGTACTAGGAGACATGGCCTCAACAGTGCAGATGGTAATGACTTTGGGGGAACAAGTTAACAATTATATACAAAATTTTCTGGATCTGTTCAAAGATAGAACATCTTGATGAAACATATCAAATGTAACTTTAAAACTACTCTCAAACACACAGCAAGAATCCTGTCTAAATGCTATTAAAGCAATTGCATTTAATTTAGTCGAGATATGAGATACCCAGGCCAAACCAAGTTAAGCCAAACCACAGAAGATCCTCGAAGAATGAATCATAGACAGTGGCAGGAAATGAAATAATTTTGAAACTTGTGCTAGCCACAGTTACGGGTATGAACTGTTGCTTACTACTAATAATGTTAGCAAAATTTACAAAAAAAAAAAACAGATACAAATTTAGTAGTTTCACTTTTTAAAGGATTTAATTTTTTTTAATTTAAAGACAATTTTAAATTAAAAATACATAAAATATGCCACAAAATAAGATTCCAGTAAATTATATGGAAATTAAAACATGGAGGAAAGTTCACATGACTGTGAAGTTGATGATTCACATACAAATAATTCTGAAACAAATTTCCATTTATATTATTTTCTGGCCATTATAGGTCAAGTTATAGTTGATTAATATACTGTTATTTTATATTTTCTCTAGAACATATTAATATTAAAATTTTTGAATAAAAAAGAACTTAAACACCATATGAGATCAAGATATTGCTTTTAGATATGGTAAATATTGTGATATAAGTACTAGCAATATATACGATAAAATTAAAATATCTTGTAATATTTTCTGTAATCATACTAATTTCTCATATGCTAACCTTTAATAATATTTAAACCTGATTCACAAAATTCATGGTTTATTTCCAAATCTAATTATTCTTATTCCAGTTGCTACTGCCTCAGTAGAACAAAGTTCCTTCATATTAAAATTAATAAAAACTGTTAAAGAACTACAGTGACTCAAAGAAAGATGTTTAGTTTGACATTATTATTAATATAAGACAAATTATGTTAAAATCTTTGATATCAAAATAATTAGCAATTTTGCTGAAATAGAGGACAGAAAACACGATTTGTCATATTTTGCTACATTGTTACTCATCCAAACATCATCAGCCCATCAACAGAATGCCTAAATGTGCACAATAATAATAAAATCCAGTTGTCTTTTATTTTTTTGCCAAATTTAAGTCACATAAAAATAGCTTTACACTTACATTTTATTTGTTGTTATAAAGTATATTTTCAAAGTAAGATGATAGAATCCATTCTATTTAACAGTTTGTTAGCTTTATTTTTAACTCTGAAATATTTAGACAAATGGTATGTGGGCTTCCATGTGCATTCTTGTCTTGGCCCCCACAAATGTTGAAAACAGGCATGGTTTCAAAAAACAAAAAAGAGTGATGAGGCCTAGGTCATTCATCTTTGGAGTCACCTTTTTTTTTCATTGAAACATAATTGATTACACATATTTGTAAGGTACAGAGTTGACTATCAATAATTGTGTACAATATGAGATGATCAAATCAGGATTATTAGCATATTCATCATTATGAAACGTAATCATTCTTTGTGTCCATTAATCAATTTCTTACTAACCTCCCTCCCCCTTCCCCTTTCCCACCTCTAGTAACTTTTGGAGCTGCTTTAGACTGAGGAATCACATAGGTCATCTCTCCAGGTCTTTTTCTCCTCTATATCCTTCAGATGCTGCTCTTCAGGTCACCCAGTTTAGTGACCCTCCTGCACCTCCTTACCTACATTCCCTCCAACACACCCACTTATCCAAGGATCTGGGGTTCTAAAGCCCCAACCAGTCCTGGCCACCTGGGAGGGGAAGGAGTACAGTAAGGACAGTAATATGGAGTGGTGACTCCAGGATGAAAGGAAGCAGCAATTGGAGAGAGAAAAGAAAAAGCTGGCATGATTTATAAAACAAAGGACCAAAGGAGTTAGGGTGAGTGGTGAGAATGGTCATGAGGTGTGAGAGAAGGAGTTAGCCATGAAGGGAGTAATAGGCATTTCTTCCTCTAGGAAAAAGATAGAGATGGATAGATGGATGGATAGATAGATAGATAGACAGACAGACAGACAGACAGACAGACAGACAGACAGACAGATAGATAGATAGATAGATAGATAGATAGATAGATAATAGATGAAAGATAGGTAAATGAATGAATAATTTGATATCCAGAAGAGAGATTGACTCAATGTTCTCAGAAATGCAAAAGGGAAATCATCTGCTTAGAGTTATAGAGTATTCGTACATTCAAAAGTATTGAGAGCCTGCTGTGGGCTCTGTATTATACTAGGTCCTCGGGTAATAATGGCAAGTAAAAGGAGGCATGATCCCCCTTTCATGGAGCTTAAAAGCAAATGGGAAGCATAGAAATCGATCAAATGTTCACACCACTAAATATATTATTTCAACCTGAGTTCTGAGATAAAGTCATGCTTCCATGAAGGGAGGATTAGTGATTTTGAGAATGTGTGGAAAGGTTTGAAAAGTTGGTTTCAAGTGCAGCATAACACAGCCATTCTAGAACTTAATAGGCAAACCAGAGGAAGCCACAAGTAGAAGAAAGGCTCAGTGTTGTGTCTGAAGTCAGCTCACATCTCAGGCCTAAAAGAGACCACTCTGTAACTGGGACATAATCTGTCGCATAATTTTATTCATGTATATATTGTAGCTTACTTCTTGATTTTTAAAAAAATGGAAAATAAGGAAATACACAAAAACTGAAAAAAACAGAAATATTCTTCAACTGGTGAAAGGGTGAGCAAATTGTGGTACATTATTACAATAGAATACCACTCGGCAGTAAAAAGGAACATTATTAATTCGTGGAACAACTTAGATGAATCTCAAATACACATTGCTAAGGGGAACGAAACTGCACCAAGAAAAGCTACATGCTATATGATTCCATTTATATGGTATTCTGGAAAAAGCAAAATTGCAGAAACAGAAAAGATATTTGTTGGTGCCAGAGTCTAGGAAGGAGAGGCGGCAGAGTCGACTACAAAGGAGCTTCGGGGAGGGGGGTTTTGGAGTGATGAAACTATTTTATATCTTGATTGTGGTGGGTATTATACTCAGGTATACATTTATCAAAACTCATACAACTTATACACCACAAAGGGTGAACTTTTCTGTAGGCAAATTATTTATTAATTAAAAAAAATGTTTTAATGTATCTAAAAGAAAAGAGAAAGAAAGAAAATACAAAGAAATGTTGCAATGTTGCAACTTCATAGGTAATTTTTCTCCAACTTCTTTTGTCTTCAATTTTTGACACGTTGTTCATTGTCTATAATATTTAGTTAAGCTGTAAATACAAGTTGGAAATCGAGAGTAAGTGTAAGTAATTGATGTATC
This sequence comes from Galeopterus variegatus, assembly GCF_000696425.1. Taxonomy (NCBI): domain Eukaryota; kingdom Metazoa; phylum Chordata; class Mammalia; order Dermoptera; family Cynocephalidae; genus Galeopterus; species Galeopterus variegatus. The sequence goes on from NW_007729164.1 coordinate 32,649, forward strand.
TTCAGACTCTCCTGAAAAATCTCAGCAGTTAGACTGGAAATGCAGATGCAAGTTAGGTCACTCTTGCATGGTTCACTTATTTATTCCACTCCATTTAAATTCTGAAGTGCACTTATGTCTCAAATTTAACCCGAACAAGAAAGGCACCTCACTTGAAGTCTATCTTGTTTATATAGAAATGGAATGTGTTAAATAAAATGTTTTGAAAGTCCTTGTTATGAGACTGAAAAACATAAATGAGCAGTTACTACAAGCAGTAACCTAATCCTCTGGCAGTTGTAAAGGAGCTGAATTTTTACAATAATGGTTTTATGGGAAATGTTTCCCTGAATCAGTTGCCATGATAATCTGTTGGAATAAATAGGTATGGCAACCCAATCTAACAACCATGGTCTTGAACCATACAATAGTTAAACAAAGAACACTTGTTCCTGAAGAAGATAATTAAGCTCTGTCTTCCCTAAATTTCAGAGCAAAATGCATTTGATTACCTACCTAAGGTAGTTTTCCTTGCTTTTCCAGCAACTGAGGATCAGAAGACTTCAGGTGCAATTGTTATTCCCCGAGCCACTTCCCAAAGACCTTGCAAGTCTACCCATCCTCCCCAGCAAGGAAATCCCCAAATTTTAACAAGTAGACATTTTTTTCCCTCAAATTGCTGGATACCTTTTAAGACTAATGACTAACTACGAGACGGTAAATTAGTGCCTTTCTTTTCTTCCTGTATGACTATCTAACTGTTGTAAGACTTTATATACGAATGTGAATTACCTCATAGTACAGATGTGAATTACTTTCATCATAAAGAAAAGTCTAGAAAACAGAAGTAAGGAGAAAATAATACTAAATCAAACCCACAAATATACTTTCTCATCTCTTAAGATGAAAAGATTTGAATAACATAACAAAACACTCTTGTACCCACGCCCCAGCCCTATCAAATTTTGCCACGTTTAACTCAGAGATTTTTGAAATCATAAAAGTCCCCTGTGTACCTCTCCTTTTTCCTATTTCCCTCCCTTTCCAGCAATGGCCATTATCCTGAAATTGACATTTGAATTTCCCTTGCAATTTTCATATTACTACATATATATATATATATACACACACACAATAGACAATATAATGGCATGGTTTCACAGGTTTTCAAGCTTTATATAAACAGCACATCCCATTTTGGCAATCACCTTTTACTTTTTGACAATACTGTTGAGATTTAACCATATTGATACATGTAGTTATAATTCTGTTCTACCTGCTGACTATCTCATTATGTTAATGTATCACAATTTATTATTCATCCTGCTTTTGCAAGTTTGTTTCATTTTTGCTTTGCTTTGTTTTGCTTTTGGGGGTATTTTGTCTCCTATTTTTGTTTTTTGCTAATACAAATCATGTTTCAAAGATATTTCATACACGCATTTCTTTGTGCACATGTGCATGAAATTCTCTGGAATATATTCTTATAAATGAAATTGCTGGGTTGAAGGACATGTGGATCTTCAAGATAGTACTACATATTGCCAACATTCTTTCAAAATTGACTATACCAACTTATGTTTCCATCAAAAGTATTTGAATTTTTCCTTTGCTCCATATCTTTGCCAGGATTTAGTATTGCTAGACTTTATCATTTTTTTCCCAATCCAGATGCTTGTAAAAATTATCTTATTGGTTTCACTTTCATTTTCATATTTAATGGTTATTTGACTTCCTGTGAATTAACTGTTCTTATTCTTTTCTATTTTTCCAGTGGATTGTCTTTTTTAATTGATTTGTAGGAATTCTTAGAGACTCTGGATTCTAATTATTTGTTGGTAATATGCTTCATAAGTACCTTCTCACTGCATTCCTTAACTTTTCATTTTCTTTGTTGCATCTTTTATTAAACTGAAGTTTTACTTTTAATAAAGTCAAATTTATTAATTTTTCCATTGTAATTCACCATTTCTCTGCTATGTTTTTTTTTACATCTGTTTCTGCTTCATAGCAGTGGGAATATTTTCCTCAGTTTCTTTAAATGGTTTTGCATTGAAGTAAATCAAATGAGGATTTATTTTTGCACATGGTGTAAATTAAGCATCAAATTTTATTTATGAATATATGAAAAAGCAATTCTCCTAGCACCTTGTATATGACAGCCCATCCTTTTTCTGCTTCTTTTAATACTCCCTCAACAATTTATTGTTTCCATGTTTGCATGGATCTGTTTCTAGGGTGTCTATTCTTCCTTTCATTGGTTTGTAATGTGAATGTCACTTTGTGTAAATTACTATGACTTTATATATATCTCAAATTCTAACAGATATTTTGTGCTACTTCTTAATTGTCTTAGTTATTCTTAAACCATCGTTTACCAAAGGACTTTTCATCTTGTCAAGTATGATGAAAAACTTCACTGAGAAGTTGATTAAAATTCACTTTGATTATTTTTATTGCTGATGGGAAAATTGCTACTTTTATAACATTGTTTTCATTTGCAATGCCATATATGTTTACACTTATTCAGGTTTTGTGTGTGTGCGTGTGTGCGTGTGTGTGTGTGTGTGTGGCCTTCTATAATATTTTGTAATTTTCTCCCAATAATCTTTAACATATTTTATTATACAAGGGTACTTCAAAAAGTTCATGGAAAGATTCGTATTATCTTTCAATTCTATTTTTCCACAAACTCTTTTCAAGAACCCTTGTATTTACTTCTACATACCTACTACTAATGTTTGATTGGGATCTTTTCCTACTACATTTTTTAATTGATTATTACTCAAGTATAACAAGGTTACTGATCTTTTTTAATGATTATTGGCTATGAATTTTCATGAGATACAAAGCTGATTGTGATCCCTCATCCCCATGATGCAGGGGCCAGATTCATACTGGCTGTATACCCATCACCACAAATGGCATTTGTACCCCGTGTCCCCCACCCAATTATCCCCAACCTCCATCCCCTCCACCCTCCCCCCCCTCCACTTTGTAGCCCATAGAATGTTCTCTCCCTCTGCAAGTCCAACACACTACTGTGGTCTTTCTTTCCTTCCTTTTTTCTCTCTTAGCTCCCACATATGAGTAAGTACATGTGCTATGTATCCCTCTGTGCTTTACGTATTTCACTCAACATAAGTTTCTCCAGGCTGATCTTTTTAAGTTGATCTCTTGGATCCAGCAATCTTGCTGATCTTTGTTAGTTCTATCAGTAAATCTGTAGACTATCTTAAAGTTTCTAAGTATGCAATTATATCACCCACAAATAGGGATATTTGGTCTCTTACTTTCAAATACTCATGCCTCTTTTTTTCTCCTTGTCTTATGAGATTGATTAGGACCACCAGTATAATGTCCACTAGAAGTAAAAATAGTAGCCATCTCTATCTTGTTCTAGTCTTCGGGGGGCAAGTTTCTAAAATTTATCCCTTATGTTTGGTTTCTGCAGTATATTTTTCATGACTATCCTTAATCAAATTAAGGCAGTTCCCATCTATTTTGGTTTTTACAATGAATGAGGGTAAAATTTTACTACGTGCTTTTTCTGCATCCAGTGAGATAATCATGTCATGTAAGGGTTTTTTTTCTCCTTTCATATGCTAACGTGGTATGTGCCAATTAATAGATTTTTTGAATTTGGATTCTAGTATAAAACCCTCCTACCTGGTCACAATGTATCTCTTTCTAAATTCTGCTGAAACCAAATCAATAGTATTCTACTCAAGATTTTTGCATCAATGTTAACCAACAGATACTAGTTAATAACTATTTTCTTATGTGTCTTGGTCCAATTTTGGTAGCAAGACCTCTTCTATTCTCTCAAGCACTTTGTAAAAGAAAGGATTTGGTAAATCTCTGTAGAACAATATGTATATGTGGTATTTTGGAGTAATATAATGTTTAAATGTCTCATTATTTTGCATAAGATACTCTTAGTTGTCTACACAATATCATCCCCCATTTTTTCTTGCTAAGAGAACCCTGATTTTTGTTGAAGGTGGACACATACACACACACACATATTCACACACACAAATATATGTTTGTATTGGAAGGTACCCTTATCTCACATGATGAGTTCTGACTAAATAAGCGTTTTTTAACATATAAGCAATTATTCCCTTGCCCTCCCTGCTAACATTTTTCCAGTTGCCTCTGCCTGCCCTTCCCACCACCACATGCACACATCTTTTATTTCATAACCTGCTCTTATGTGTGTATTTCAGAACTCCTGCTCCACTGTAATATCAGGGATAATGTAAATCCAGGCACAGAGTCAGAGCATTATCTAGCATAGTTCTTTGTCATGAGGCTGTGGTTTTTTCCCCCCTGCCTAGGGAGGGCAAGAGCTTTAATAAAGTAATATAGACAGGGCAGCAGATCAACAGCCATTTTTTCAGCCTCCTTTGTGGGCAAGAGAGCCCCAAAACAAGGCTTGGTTTCAGGAATTGAGTCCAGCACAGGATTTTTAGCCCCATTTTCCTGCAGGAGCCAGCTTCCAGCCCAGAGCCCGGCAAGCCCATGGAGCCAGCCCTGCCTGTTACTTTGAGTTTCTTTTTGCTATGGTTTAAATGTGTCCCCCAAAGTTCATGTGCTGGAAACTTAATCCCCAGTGTAACAGTGTTGAGAGGTAGGACCTTTAAAAGGTGATTAGGTCATGAGGGCTCTGCCTTTGTAAATAGATTAATGATGTTATCATGGGAGTGGTTTCACTATTGTGGGAGTGGATGAGCTCAGCCCCCTTCTCTCTCATACATGAGCTCTCTTCATGTGATGCCTTCCACCATGTTGTGACGCAACAAGAAGACCCTCACCTGATCTGGACCCTTGATCTTGGACATCCCAGCCTCCAGAACCCTGTGCCACATAAATTTCTGTTCATTATGAATTACCCAGTCTATGGCATTCTGTTACAACAGCATAAAACAGACTAAGACACTTTTTCTTTCTTTTTTTTTTTTTTTTTTCCTTGGAATGTTTACCTTGTTTGAGGGTCCATTCATGTTTTCTGATTATCTCTTCCTAAATTTTATTTATTATTTTTATGGGTTTGAAGCAAAAGGGGTGAGTGTAATGATAAACTTACTGTCATCTCTGCAGTAATTTTTGAATATTCTTTAGGAAAAGGAGAGTAACAAAATTTCTAACTAAGCTAAGAACCCTAACATAGTGTATATTACTGCTCATTTTCTCCCATAAATCTACTGTTTAAGCATTCACCTACCCTGGACAGGGGAATTGGGAGATACTAATCACCAAAAATGAATGCTATGACTAATAATTCAAGTAAATTTATTTCCTCTCTTACATATGCTATATATACTGCACATTAAAATATACATTAATTATATAATGTGATAAAAATTAAAAAGTCCTTCTTTTGAAGCCCCAACTTTACCAAATAAAAGAATGGGTATCTTCCTTGCTCAGTCTCATAAGAGTTCAGAAAGGTTAAACATTTATTTCTCAAGAAGCAGACACTAGATGTTCTTTTTTTTTTTTTTTTTTTTTTTTTTTTTGTCTTTTTTCCGTGTCCGGCAACGGATCGCAACCCTCAGTGTTGCCCCTGTACCGGACCGGGGACCGGCAACGGGATCGCAAGCCTTGGTGTTGCTCCCACGCCTCGCTCAGCCAGTGAGCGGGAGCCGGTCTGTATGTGGGATCCGAACCCTCGGGCGGGAGCGCCGCCGCGCTTCCCAAGCGGCACACTATCCAGTGCGCCACCGGGCCGGCCCACTAGATGTTCTTATACATACCATATGTTAACTTGGGCCCTCAGAAAGTAAATATAATGGGCAATTTTACTTCCAATATAGGATACCGGAGACCTCAATTCACTCACCCAGTGCTTGGAAGACAGAGCTCCATTTTGAATTACATTTCTCTGGTAATTCTAAAGGATCTCTGTCTGGCTATTACTGCCAAACCTTCGAGAATATGCCCCTGCTCAGTGAGAATTTGGGAACACAGAATTATTGGTTTTCATATAAATTTTATAATGTGCTATTCTTTGAGAAGGATCTTAAGTTGAAAATAGCACTCATGTTGGGAATGTTTATAAACATTATACGCTACTTTCAAATGTGAATTTGTTCCAGTTTCAGAGTTTGGTGCCGTAAACATCTTTACAGATCATCTAGTCCAGCTGCTCCATTGTACAGGTGGATAAACTGGGAGCAGAAGGGATGATTCCACTCACACCATGTGTCAGAGCCTGGTGTCCTGATACTGAACACATCACTCGTCCCATGCTACTCTTCAGCCTCCTCCATTCTTAAGAAAGTAGCTAAGATAATTTTGTCAGATTGAGGCTGTATTGCTTTCCCAGAGAAGGCAGGGCAATGTCCCATGAAAAGAGAACAGTGAGCTGAGTTCCCAAAATATGTGACTTTTAGAGCTATGGCCACCCAGGGATCAGGTCTGCCACTTGTATGCTTCAAAGGTGATACCAGTAGCAAGATTTCCCCCTGTCCCTCCCCTTCTAAGAGCTGGGGATTCTCTCCAGTTCTCCAGCTACTTGTCTATGTAACTATTTGATGACATGTGCTTTGACATGTCTTTTTAACACCTACTACTGGGATTTTCATTCTGCTGCAATAACTCTCCGTAGCCTTCAGGTCTGCTACTCATGTTAAAAAAGGATCTTTGTTTCTCTATAATTCATTGATATGGTTTCCTCAGTTTAGCACTTCATTTTATTATTTTTAATTGACAAATAAAAATTGCATGCATTTATGGTGCACGACATGAAGTTTTAAAATATGTATGCATTGTGTAATGGCTAAATCCAGCTAATTAACATATGCATTACCTCACATACTTTTGTTTGTGTGTGTGTGGTGAGAACACTTTAAATTCATTCTTAGCAATTTTTAAGTATATAATGTATTGTTGTTAACTATAGTCACCATGTTTACAATAGTTCTCTCAGACTTATTTCTCCTTTCTAACTGAAATTTTGTGTCCTTTAACCAACATCTCCCTGATCTCCCCACTCCCATAGCACTTCATTTTAAATGCACAGATACCACCTATTTTTCTAACAACAATAGCTGTTTAGCAATGGAATTACTATGTTGCATTACTGAAAGACTGTTTTACCATATTCATTACCAAAAATAATAAAGGACCCTGCCTTGCAATAGCCACTCCCTCATGCACCCAGGGGGCAAAGCTATACACACTGATGCCAATTAGGGCTGCAAGTGTATTTGCTACTTAGTATCCATAGGGAAAAAGAAAGTTATGGGTTAAAAATATATGGTCATTTTGAAGAATTTCAAAATTACTGTTTCTTAAATTATTACCAAGTACCAATAGACATTACTAAGGTCATGGCCATATTCTGAGCAAACACACATTTGGAAAAAGAATTAGCAACACTAAGGAGTACAGGCTTTAACTTACTATTAGGAGAAGAAGTTTCCTTAGTGCAAGCCTACTCTGAGGCCTGAATTTTTCAATCTGATTTCTCACATGGCCATGTTTACTAGACAGGCCCTTTGACAAGCTAAGCAACGAAGCAAGTGTTATACAGAGCCATGTTTAGCTAGTTTTTCCTCTAAATAATCTGGACCACAAGCAGGGTTCCACTTTGATTCACCGTGTGGATTGCCATGAGACAAATAAGATAACATTTTTAAATTTTTAAATTTCAAATTTTAAAAAATTTCAGATAATGTCATGGGTTGAATTATTTTAAAACAGGTTAATTTATGCCTCTCATAAATTGGAATGAAAGAATAATACTACCTGATGAGGTTTGACTTTCATAGTCAACAATTAGACTTTTACCTTAAAATATGATGTATACAGTATTTACAGCATAAAGTTAAGAACAAAAATTTAAAATGTAGTCTGCTTTGCAGTCTGCTAGGCTAATTGTTCTGATGCATCAAACAAACCTCATACTACATGATATATATAAGGCATAGTTAAACCTAATTTATATCATCATGAAATCTGTTTAAAAATCAGTCACAATAATCAAAGGAACTAAAAATGGATGGTGACAGTGTAGCAGTTGGTGCCAAAAATTCTTCCATGCAGGAATTCTTTCATGCATGCCCAGAGAAATTTCCTATGAGAGTTTCTATGAAGCTGTTTCAAGACCTCTTGAAGCATGTGACAGGACATCACACTCAAATGGATATCTTCACCTTCTCTCTGTTATTGCTGTGTTCGCCTTTTAATCCCTTCAGCATCCTGCTGAAATCAAGTTTATAAACAGAAGTTTGGGAATGGATCAACACCAATACTGTCAAATATCTAAGTCAACAGTTTAAATCCTTTAGTCCATTTCCACCTTCTGAATCTGCAAATTCCTCTGTGTCCCTGTGTCTTACAAAAAGAGTTGCACTGTTAGTTTCTAGACTATCTCCAGACTGTGTGTCTTTAAAGAAAGAAAATTTTTTAATATAGTCAGAAATTAGAGGCAATAAGAATGACTTTTCCAGGCAAAGAAGAGATGAAAAACAACTTCCTATTGAGAAATAATAGGTACATGCTCTCTGACTTAACTCTGTGTGCCCAAGTAATTTACAGAATTTACAAACAAATTTACAGATTTACAGAATGTAAATTTCCATCTTTTTTCCTCTCTTGTAAAAATGTGACAAGCCAAAATATTTGACACACATTTTTTACCAATCTCTCTTTTTGCTATTTATATGTTATCATTTTGAAAGGTTTGAGTCATCTGAATTGAATTTGTGTGATCATGTCTTTACACTAACCATTTCATAGAGATTCACTAAAAGAACTCCTTTCTGAAAGATGGATATGGTTTAATTACATTTCTCAATCTTAGAAATGGCATTAATATCAACACGAATTCAAGAGAAAACTAAGCTCAGAAAGTTGTGATTACTTCACCAAAGTTAAAGTTACTTGTACATAACATGAAAATACAGTCTTAAAAATATGAAGGAGGTAAAGTTTAACAATCCTATAATAATCAAATGCATGTCAATAATTATAAAGTAGTCTCATCTGTTCATTTGAGCTTTTATTTGGAAACACCATTAAGAGCTACTCTAAGTTTGTATAAACATAATTAAACCCTTTTTTCTTGTTATTTCACTAAGTCAAACAGAAATTAGTTTTTTAGTGAGGTTTGAGTGCATGGGTTTTTCTTTTTTCCCCTTATTTCTTTAAAATAAAGTCCCCATTCAGACTCTCCACTACTATAGTGTCATTCCTAAGTAACACACCATGCTTGAAAAACCTGGCATTTGAAGAAACGTTTTCAACTAATATTATTAACAGCTTGAATCCACAAAATCTTGTAAGCTACTCTCCTAAATCCAAACACATCTCTCCTTAGTAAAACAGGCAAGTATGGGTTTAGGGAGGGAAATCTATGAGATTACCATTGTGTTCATCCCCTTTGGTTGGCAGAATAAGGCAGAAGAAAATGCCAGCTCTCATGATCCAAATAAACCATGGGCAAAGGAGGGCCTGGGCTGGCTGCAGGTCAGTTCTCCAAATTAGTTCTGTTCATATGTCCTTCCTTTAAAGCTGCATCTTTGCAATTTTCAGGATAAGATGACACAGGTCACAGAAAAATTCAGAGGTAGTGAAGTCACCTAGCTTATAAAAAGGAGAGGCAAATCTTTCTGAAGAGAAGGTAAGGTACTTCATTGTGATGTTATCTTGAAACACATATTCATTCAAAAGTAATTTAATTTTGCTAACAAACTTTGAAAATAAAGGTGTCTTTCATTTTCACAGTTTTAGATATTGTTAGGATTGCAGACTGGAACTAGAGAATTAAAAGGAAATTTTTCCTGGAATTAACTTTATTTTCATATGGCTCCCTTCTAGTAGCTTAATAAATTGCCACGAATCTGTCTTAAAGTGGAATCATTTCTAAAAGAAGTCTTGGTACTCTCTCTGCCCAGTTAGGATGTTAAAAGGTAATTTGATACAACTGGTAATAGTTTCTCTGGGGGTGTTAAACCATCTGTTCATGGGACCCAAATTCCGGGACATTTTAACTGTTTGGTTTGCAGTCCCTTCTGGGGGGAGAGGAAGGGAGAGAGAAAAAAAGTGTGGGGAAGGGAGAGAGAATTTTCTCACCTTTCTCCTTCAGCCCTTAGTCCATTTCGAAGGCTCTGAATCAAAATCTGACTCCTTCGACGTGTTAATGTCATGGTGGCTTTAGTGGCTGGAAGAGTGGAGGGGTCTTAATTTAGCTGAGTTTTACTTTCCCCTACAGCATAGAAAGAAGAGGCGATCGCCTGAGATTGAGAAATACCACCCTCGCGTAAATTAGTTTTTTCAGCTACAGAGAAAATGACTGAACAAGCGTCAAGCATTGGGCCATATTTTAAAACTCAAGGCTGTTTATTTTTCTTTCTTCACTTGTTTTTTGTGGCAACTAGCCAGTAGGGATCCGGGGATCTGAACCCGTGACCCTGGTGTTATCAGCAGCACCTCTCCCAAGTGGGCTAACCCGCCAGCCCCTCCCCCCTCACACTTCACTTTGAATTTGAGGGAAGGGGAATGTTTTCCTACATAAATTCAAGATAGATGTTCATTGACCCAATTCACCGTGTTCTTTTAAACTCCTGTACAGTCAATGCCCTCCCTTAGAATCAGCGAGATTTTTTAAAACTGTTCGAATTTAGAGGAGATTGAGAAACGTGAGGAGAAAGCAGCTTTGGGCACCTAGAATCACATTATCTTCATTTTCTATGTTCAAAATGTGCGAAATCGCTCCTGTGATCCATAAAGAAAATAAATAGCATTTTACTGGGCCTCGTTGGACTCCGAGAATTTGTCGTGACTTTCTCCGGAATTTGCGGAAAAATCAAAAAGCTTCTAGTGCAATGGCTGAAGTAAAATAAAAATGTCAAAGTAAGCGGGGTAGGAGGATGCTGTTGGTCGGGGCTGAGGACAGGGGCAGAGCCTCCGCGCATTGGCTAGACTTGCTGCAGCGCTCGCTTCCCGCCGCTGCTCCCGCGCACGTGGCCGGCCGCGGGGAAGGCGCGCTCCCGCCTGGAGAGGCTCTAAGCGGGAAGAAGCCAGAGTGGAATCTCTGTGTCCAAGGGTGACTGTGGGACCTGAGGGACAGGGGAGAGGGGCCCGCGGGAATCGCACCGACCCGCAGCGTTGCGTCCTGGGTGTGGCGACTGCGTGGACACAGGGCCACCTGCGGCGTCCTTAGACCAGACCCTAGGGATGCGGGCGGTGGCCAACCCTGAACCCGGCGTGGGGCTGGGCAGAGCGACCCCCAGTGAGGATGCGCAGCGCCGACGAGCGGGAGTGGGGCCTGCACTCACCACCCCCGCACCCAAAGGGGCGCATCGTGGCTCTTCGGTGACGATTCCCTCTCTTGCCCTAGAGAAAATGCGGAGAAGCCATGGTGCCCTGCTCTGCAGCTCCCGGGGCGGGAGCGTTGGGGTGGGAGTGGGCGGGACGTTGTGCTTCACCTGCGCGCCCGGACCGCCGGAAGCTCCAGACGCCGGCGGAGCTCAGCCACGAGGCAGCCGGCCCCCAAAGGGAGTCTTGCGTAAAACTGGATTAAAGGAATGTCTTTAGTTTTAATTTACTTTAAAATAGATTGCGCTACAACGCAATTAAGTTAATTAGGGAAACTCTCCAATCGCTCAGGACGGCCCCCCATTTATAAACCGACTTGGAGTCATTGCCCACTTATAAATCGAGCAAAACCAAATATTCAACCACAAAACAATTTGGCTTAAAACATTCACTTTTTAAACACAAGTATATCTTCAGGGGTGTGTTTATTCTGTTTCATAGCCTGAGAATGGATGAGTCGTTCTGTCGGATTTAAAGTGGGGGATGACTAGGGTTCGCTTGCGTCGGTGTCCACGCTGCCTCTTCCGTGGGCCTGGGCTCGCAGTGCTCCCAGCCTCTGCCCCCGGGCCCCCAGGTCTAGCCTGCCGCTATTCCCGTAACGACCCGTTCGCCCCCTGACCCAGTCACTAGAGAAAGCCCGAACTTGTAGGACTGAGGTCTCCACTCTACACCCCCTCCCCGGGGGGTGGCTTGGTGGGGGGTGGGGGACTGGGGGGATGGAGACAGCTGCAGGAGGTCGGAGCCAGCAGCACTCTCAGAGCAAAAGAGAAAACGGCGGTGCGCGTTTCACAAATAGGAGTGCATCCTCCATCACCTCTGTAAGCATCGCACTGCTTAGAAGAGGCAGCGAAAGCCTTCTCTGACGGTTCCTAGGACGCCTCTTCTGAGAGCCAACGGGTCCTTGTCCCCAAAAGTGGCCAAAACTTTAAGAGACGCGGGCCGAGGAGACCCCGGCGTGGAGCGCCAGGCGTCCGGGGACTGGGTGAGGCCTCCCGGACTCCTCGAAAGCAGCTCTCAGTCGGAGCAGCCGGAGGCGGGGTGCGATCTACACTGACCCGGCGGCTTAGGGTGGAGAACCTCAAAGAGAAAGGAACGGGATCCAATTTTAGAGGGGCAAAAGGGAACGGCCCAAGAGAGTGGAACTGGGGTGTAGAAGCAGGCGACAGGACGAGCGGGTCGGAGCGGGCAGCGGTGACAGGCTTCAGCCAGTGCCATTTCCCCGCAGAGGGAGCTCCTCCGCGTCCGGACTCCTTTGGCATCCTGTCTGTGGCGACGACCCAGATCCCCTAGGGGATTCCAGGAGACAGCGCCGTCCCTCCTCACGGTCACCAGGACCGAGAGCGGAGAATCCGCCCCACCTCGCCACTCCCGGGCGCACACACTCAATTCTCCAGTGTGAGGCTGCGGTTCTCCCAAGAGACCTTTCTCCATCTTTCTTCCTCTCTCTGAGCATAAGCGCCCCCGATTCCCACCTCCCACCCTCTCTCTCTGTGTCTCTGTCTCTCTGTCTCCGTCTCTCCCTCCCTCCCTCCTATTTTAGCCTGCGAAATCCCTACTCGCGTTGCGAAGCCTCGGGCCCCACACTAGGGACCGCACAGTCTCCGGCACCCTTGGTCACAAGCTGGCTGCGGGCGAGCCCCGGGACACACAGCCGAGGCCCCTCGGGTCCGCCGCCCTCGCTCCCCATTGGCCCCCCGGTCCCCGCCCCTGGCCGCCCCCTCCCCCTCCGCGGCCCCCGATTGGCGTCAGCACGCGCGCGGGGCGTGGGGTTTAAATGCCCACTAGCGGGAGCCCGGGCGCTTCTGTCCCGGAGCGCGGTCGGGGCTAGAATCGCAGGAGTGGGAGGGGAGCGGGCCAGCGGGATCCCGAGCCTCGGAGCGCTGCCGGTCGCTCCGCCGCCGATGCCTCGGGAGCTGGGGCCCAAGCGCCGCCCATGCAGCATCCCTGAGCCCCGCAGAACGAGCGTTGATGAAAAAACACTTAACCGCCTCCGCTGCGGGGAGCCATGAGCTGTCTGGATGTTATGTACCAAGTCTATGGTCCTCCGCAGCCTTACTTCGCAGCCGCCTACACCCCCTACCACCAGGTACGTTTCTCCTCTGGTTCGAGGTCGGGACCTGGGAACGGCTGGCACGTTCCTCGTTGCCCAGACCCCCGTCTGTACCCCAAGGTCCGCAGCTCCTCCGCGCGTCCCAGGCGTCCGGCCAGCGGCGGGCGCCGCCTGAATGCGGGGATTGCCCGCGCTGCCATCCGTTGATTGTGCAATTAGCTAACTAACCCCTTTAGCTCCCGGGCTTGTTCTCTCGGAAGGCAGCTAAGCTCTGTTAAAGTGAGCCCGAGTCTTCCCAGGAATAATGAGACGAAGATGGAGCAGGCTGGATTTGCTTCGTAGAGTCTCGCTCCCGATCCTTCCCAGCGTGGTGCAGTGCTGGGACCTGCGAGCAAAGCCCACGCAGGGAAAACCGAACTTTGGTCCCAAAGGTGAAAGTGACAACAAAACAAAAAGCAAAGGCCAGTCTCTGTCTTTCTGTCTGAGACGCAAGGCCTGCGCATTCTCATCCCCGCAAATTTATCTCAGAAATAATTTCTTCCGTTTCGATTCTCAGGCGATTAGGCCAATTCCAGAGCCAACGAATTCGTTACAAAGAGCACCGCGCAGAATGCACTGTTTTTGTAATCGTTACAAAATTCTGGGGAGTCTTACTGGGGTGTGATTGACCCGGCCCAGGCGAGCTTGATAGAGAATACTTCGCCTTTCTCGAGCCTCAGTAGCTGAACTGGGCAGCCCTGTCTTCAACAAACTACTTTTAAGAAGACCATTTAACCCCGTTTCTGCAAACTCTTCAAGTTTCGTTTAATTCTGACAATTTCTCCTTTCTTTGGGCTGTATCTGGTCGAGCAGTTTTCCCTTCCGTTTCCTCAGCTGTCCTAGCAGAAACTGAGGATAGTAGTCTGGGGAAAGAACAAAATCACACATTGGGTACAGATCATGTTGGAAAGTCAGGGCCTGGACTCCTGCTTTGAGGAAAGTGAAATACACCCCAACGCCCCAAATCCATGCTTTTGCTAATTTCGTTTGCAAATTCAGAATGTCTACCTGGAAATTTCCTGATGAATTAATGATGGAAAGGGTATGTTTTGCTTTTTGTTTTCTTCCCTCCAACTCGCCTTTTTTATCTTTCCAGCCTAGCGTTTGCTTAGTCTTAATGTTAATTTTAGGAATCACCAGAGCCCCTCATTGTAAGCAAGGTGGAAATATCACATTTAGGAAGCAGTGATACTGCTAAATAATTTCAATCTTTTGGCTTCAGCCTGTGAGATGAGCTCCTTTTCACAATGAGACTATTAAAAAGAGGCAAGAGGTGGGTTGGGAGAGGTAAGGTTGGTTTACTTGCTGGTCCTTTCTCCTCCCAGACCCTGGATCAATCTATTCCATTAAGGTCTCTGTTCATTTTTGTATGCCTGGGACTCCCCACCCACCCCAGGCCATCTCTGCCTGCAGAATGCTTTAACACTGCATTCAGCCCGTTGTTCATTTTAAGAAAATGTTCTCAGCAGCTGCACTTGGTTTTTAAAGTCACTATCAGACATCAAATTTACCTAACCTGACAACCGGACCTGAACCTTCTTCCTTCTGCTCCTTTTTATTATTTATTTCCTCAATGTGTGTGGAGATGGTGAGGGTTGAAATACTTATAGTCCACTGGTTCTTCCTTACTTAAAAGATCTGTTTAAAAACTAAGACCGGCTTTTAAATGGACAGTTTATGGGTGACCAAGCAAATATCAACTTGCATTTATTAAAATGATCCGTATTTCCCCAGTCACAAAGTTAGCCCACATTTTTACCCCACTACTCATGGAACTACAGTATTTCAAACTTTCTGTGGCAGTTCTTCCTTCACATTCCTGGTTGCCTTTCTGTACATTTCTGGTTCTGGTCGAGTGAAGTGGATTATTTTCTGTTTTGTTTTGTTTTGTTTTTTCCTGTTCCATCGTGAGGATGCTTAATCCTGCATCTTGTGCTTCTGCCCTGGATTCTCAAGCAGGAAACAGTGAGGCCTCAATGGGACTTGGGTGCCCTTTTCCTTTAGAGACTAATTTTTAAAATATATTTGCCCTAAGCCGGCTCTGAGGTCAAACTCAGCTCATAACCTGGATGCTTAGGTGTCTTCTGGGACCTTCACACCTACACTTTGGGAGAGATTTCCCTGTGGCCCAGCAACAACTTCAGGGAGACAGAAGAACCAAAGATGGCAATCTTCCTCTAAGGAAGCCGCTGTTGCCCTTGCTCAGGTGCAGGCTGGGAGGCCTGCCAGCTATGTCTCACCGCCCCACCCCCCCACCCCCAGCCCATTGCTGGTTTTATGCAGAGCGCACAAGACTTAGACATAGATGCCAGTTTCCCTGTGAAAACTTTAGGGATCAGGATGAAGGAGTTCAGTCTGAACCCAATTTGCTGTCTCTTTTGAAACTGCCATCTCTATTCTTTCTCTCTCTGAGCAGAAACTAGCCTATTACTCCAAAATGCAGGAAGCCCAGGAATGCAATGCCAGCCCCAGCAGCAGTGGCAGCGGCAGCTCCTCATTTTCCAGCCAAACCCCAGCCAGTATAAAAGAGGAAGAAGGCAGCCCAGAGAAAGAGCGTCCTCCAGAGGCGGAGTACATCAACTCCCGCTGCGTCCTCTTCACCTATTTCCAGGGGGACATCAGCTCTGTGGTGGATGAACATTTCAGCAGGGCCCTGAGCCAGCCTAGCAGCTACTCCCCCAGCTGTACCAGCAGCAAAGCACCGAGGAGCTCTGGGCCCTGGCGAGGTGAGTATGGGGCCCTGCTGAGAAGGGCGATGGAGCCTGGGGCCCACCTACAGGGGCCCAAGGGTATGCAGCTGAAAGACTACTAGATGTCAAGGAAGGGGTGAGGAGGAGCATTTGGGGAGGATAAGAAAAACAAAGGGGGAAAGGGCATGGGTATGAGATCTTTTCTTGAAGAGTCAGAGCAGATCAGTGACATGGAAAAAAACACTAGCCTTGGAAATAAAAGGCCTAGATTTGTGTGTTGCCTCCACCGAGTCCTAGCAATATGACCTTGGGCAAGTCCCTTAACCTTTTTGAGGTCACTCTATTTACTGGACTCTAAAATTAGAACACTTGCCCTCTTAACTATCCCCAGACAAGGCTGTAAGACTCAAACATAAAAAATGTATGTAAATACGCTGTGGAAGTTTGAGGTTTCCAAAACCCTTCCAAACCAGGGGGTGGAGGATCTTCACTGCCAACTACTTTCAGAGCACTTCCCCAATTTCTGAAAGTTTGCCTAGAGGAAAAGACCTAGACCCTCTTCCAGCAAAACCTGCTGGAGAATGTCTTCTAAAACCAACCTATGTATGCCTTTTGCCAAGTTCCAGTTACTTGGGAAGTTTTGAAGCAGAAAGAGCCCTTCAATAAGCAAGTAAAGTAAGAAAGAAACAAAATTTAGGTAGAGTCAAAACATCTCTAAAGGTTTTCCTAAAACACATCCCCTTTTTATTTTTCCACCCTCCCTACAAAGCCCTGCTTTACTCTAGCCTGGAACAATGATTTCTTGGACAAGCCAACTAAACCCCCCTTCTATTCTGAAAATTTAACTTCCCTTTATTAACAAGATAAAGGTGGGAAGAACCATTGGATAAACTTGCTCACTAGCTTTTGATGTGTACCAAGCTGAGAAATGAAAACTTTGTTGTAAAAAAAAAAACAAATTTTCATGTGTTTTTATTCATCATTTTAGGGGAAATGTCAACCCTCATTCCTCCTCCCCCCCCCTTTTTTTTTTTTTCTGAAGAGAGTGTGGCAGTTTGCACAAGCCTTGCCCTTAGACAAGATCCAAAAACATTCGTTTTAAATACAGAACATTCTTTTTATTCTCCAGTTGCCTAAATATTTTTAACAGGAAGACTGTTCATCATTTAGAATGCATTTTCAAATCATTTGAAATTTTCTAGAATGTGGTGAAGATGCTTTTCCCAGAGGAGGTGCTCAATAAAGGTTCCTCGAATTAAATAACATTGTCTTACTCCCAAGTAAAGGCAACAAATTTGATCTAAACGTTATTCTCTTAAAATGCCACCAGGCGCTAGGGGTCAACGGTGATACTGACAATACTATTATTGTTATCCCTGGCGTCCTCACTTTGATGCAGAAAGTTTGTTAATTAAATCCTAGGATAAAAGACCTGTTTCTTCATGTCCCTCTGTACAAACAACACAGCCGCCCTTCTAATACTTGTATGTCTAGTTTATTCTTTTGCTTGGGTTCTTAGGAAAACATAGTTGAAAGATTTCTAGAAGGAAAACTAATAATAGCCAGACTTCGAAATATGTCGATGGACTTCTAGTCTAACCGAGGCCTTGGAGGGGCACATTTTTTGGGCGCAAGGAAGGCTGAAACGCGGCAGGGGCTAGTGAGATTGCTAGGCGGCCGACAAAGAGAGGGAAGAGGTATCATTAGCTCGAGGAGAGGCTGTGGCCGGGAAAGGGAGGCCGTGTCCGGCCTGAGGCTGCCCAGGCAGCTCGGCCCGGAGTCGGGGGAAGCGCCCTGCGCCCCAAAACTTGGGCGGGGACAGGGGGTCTCTCCGCTCTTCGTCTCCCCGCCACTCCCAGGGTCTCCGCACTGAGGACGCGTCTGCGAAATCGGAGGAGGCGGACCTCCTCCCCAGGAGGGTTCCCCATTTTGCGGCGCCCCGACCTCGCTCTCACAGACCGCAGCCCCCAAGAAAGGCACCGCTTCAGGGGCGGAGGCTGCCCGTCCGCCCCGCCGCCGCTTTCTCCCTCTTCGGCGGCCGGCCGGGCGCGTTCAGCTGTCGGGGCCGCGCGGGTGGGCGCTGGCGATCGCGGCCCTGACGCTCCTCTCTTCCTTTCCTCCCCGCCGCCTGCGGCCTGCAGACGGCTCCTTCCCGATGAGCCAGCGCAGCTTCCCCGCCTCCTTCTGGAACAGCGCGTACCAGACGCCGGTGCCCGCGCCGCTGGGCAGCCCTCTGGCCGCGGCGCACTCGGAGCTGCCCTTCGCCGCCACCGACCCCTACTCGCCGGCCGCGCTGCACAGCCACCTGCACCAGGGCGCAGCCGAGCCCTGGCACCACGCGCACCCGCACCACGCGCACCCGCACCACCCCTACGCGCTGGGCGGCGCCCTCGGCGCCCAGGCCGCCA
>NW_007729164.1:51339-125117 GCF_000696425.1 Galeopterus variegatus
GCCCGCGCCCGGCAGCCCGCCCTGCGAGCTCTCAGCCAAGGGCGAGCCGGCCGGCGCCGCGTGGGCCGCGCCCGGGGGACCCTTCGCGAGCCCCGCCGGGGACGTGGCGCAGGGCCTGGGCCTCAGCGTGGACTCAGGTAAGCGGAGGAGGGAGTTTGGTGTTCCTGGGGTCCCTGCGGCTCTGTACCCGGCCCTGGGCTGAGCCCCGGAGCCCCTTAGTTCTCCTGGGAGATCCCCCCGGGACTCTGTGGCCCGAGGGTCTGCGTGGCATGGTGTGTTTTAGCTGATAGATGACCCTGTGCCATGGGTGTGGGCGGGACGAGAAAGTGGGACCCTGCCCTAACCTGGCTGATAAATATTAGAGGACTTTTTTTTTTTTTTTTTTTTTAATGAAATTTAGTGGAAAGATTCTAGCCCTGCGCTGTTCAATACTGTAGCCACTAGCCACGTGTGACTATTGAGCCGTTATTGTGGCTGGGCTGAATTACGACGTGCTGCCAGTGTATAAAACACACGGCATTTCGAAAATTTTGTGTAAAAATAAGAATGTAAAATTCACCTTAATATTTTTATATTGTTGCGTGTGAAAATATTTTAACACGTTGCATATTGGATATATTGGGTTAAAACATTAAAATTAATTTTCACCTGTTTCTTATTCCTTTTTTTCACTGTGGCTGCTAGAAAATTTAGAATTATGCCTGCGGCTCCCATTGTATTTCTATTGGACAGCGCTGATCTAGAGAACCTGCTGACAGTGTAGTCTAAGATCCTCTATGGCTTGGAGAGGTCTTGTCACCTAGTGATAGTTATAAGGAAAGAAAAATATGTGACTCTGATATTGGCTTAACTGCCAAATTAAATAAGTCTCTTAAAGATGTAAAACTTAAAGAATGTGATCTTAATGATGATGCTAAGTCTCTGGCTTGAAGAGTTGAATTCGAAAGGTACATTTAATTAAGGGTTTGTTTTTGTGCTTTTTTTTTTTTTCTTAA
Source organism: Galeopterus variegatus (assembly GCF_000696425.1). Taxonomy (NCBI): domain Eukaryota; kingdom Metazoa; phylum Chordata; class Mammalia; order Dermoptera; family Cynocephalidae; genus Galeopterus; species Galeopterus variegatus. The sequence continues at coordinate 52,335 of NW_007729164.1, forward strand.
TTTTTAGAGCAAATAAAAAAACAGTTATAAGTGCGATCATTGGCTTGTAGTCTTGTCCACTCCCCCTTCCCTCAGGTGAAGATTTGACTTTTCTGTTTGCTTTGCTTTTACTTTCATTCAGCCCCCTTTAGATGAAGTCTGTGACTTTCACAGTAAAACAGTGGTGTTTGTCTTTTTCTTTAAATATCTTGTGCCTTCCCTCCCCCACCCCTTCTCTTTTCCTCTTTCTTCTCTTCTCCCTTTCTCTCTCTCCTCTTATCTCTGTTTTCAGGTTTGCAGCCTCAGGACAAAAGCAAGGATCTGTACTGGTTTTAGACAGCCACCTTCTTCCCTGTAGGTCTCTGCATAGTGCAGTTGGTGACACTCAGAGCTGAAATGGAGTGGGTTTGTAACCGCTTCTGATCTTGGTTTGCAGCTCGTCGTTATTCCCTCTGTGGTGCATCCCTCCTGAGCTGATCTGCTGACCCAGGGTCTCCCCTTCCCTTTGCCTTCTGACCAGCCACGAAGGCTCAGCATCTGTGCGAGGACATGAGGGAAGGCAGAGACTTCAAACTTCTCAGTGTACTGGGGAAACCAAAAGCCACACCTACAGAAGTTTTGTCTAAAATTAACTCCTTCTGCCAAAAGAGCACGTCCATAGACTGAATTGTTTAATGACTTTTGGCCAAATCACTGGAAATACCTGTGGCAAGATGGCTTAGTCAGGTGATATGATATCATAAGCCTTCTTGGAAAGGGGGAAAGAAGAAAAGACTTTGTGGTGTGAATATTTTTTATGCTGATGTGAATTATTTCATTAGGTAGTGTGATTATACCACTACTGATGTCAATATCCTCAGATTTAAAAATGAATTTGTATTTGCATCAAAGACTGTCATAGAGAAGTAAAAAGAAGCCAATTCCTTCTTCCTCACCACTCAGCCTCCAACTCTCTTCCTGCCCATCCCCTCCCCACGTCACCCACTCCAGACACAAAGACACACTTTTTCCTTTGGACTGTGAACATGGAAACCTCAGCCTGATTGTGAGTGGCAAGTGGCTTATCTGGAGCCACCTGCCCAAGTCTTACTGAAATGCAGCTGTTGTAGGACAACTGTTTAAAACTCCAGAAATACTCGACCAAGGTGGCAATTCCCAGTGTTTGGCAGAACAATTGCAATTGTACTGGATATATTTTTTACATATATGTATATATATATCACATTTTTACAAGGAACATTTTATGATGAAAGAAGAAACCCTTTTCTTCCTTCTTTCCTACAAATTCTGTACTCCCCTCCATCCTCTGGATGAAAAAGCAACAAGACACCCTGACTGTTTCCATGGAGAAGAACTAGGAATCACCACAAGGGAAAGAAATGTATACAGATTCTCCAATACCTCAGATATTTTCCTCAATGTCTACAGTGTGATTCAGTCACTTTAGAGTTGGGGCAGGGGAAGGGGTCTGTGCATGGGCAAAGCTTAAAGGTGATGAGGAAGAAGAAACGAACATTAAAGATGTCTATTTACTATGAGTTCACTGTGTTGTTTCATAAAAAGGAAATACATGTCTTAGCTTTTCTCTAGTAGAATAAAATAATTTACAGTAGTATGATCTGATTTCAGTAATATTACCTTACTTATGTGTATGTGTGTGTATATACACACACATGCATGCACACATGCATGTGTGTATCTTTTTGTTTTACAAAGTGTTTTCTGTGCTATGAAATTTGTTAACCCCCTCCTTTCCACTTCACATCAGCACAGAAGTTGAGAAGTTAGGTGTTCCCCCCACCCCCCTCACCCCACCTATTTTACAGATGAGAAAATTGTAGCCCTTGGAAGCCAAGGCTTACCTGTTAGCATTCAGCAAGTTAGAAGCAGAGATCATAGAGAAAGCACTTCCTGTAGACCATTCAGTCAGATACAGATTTATTATTTTCCAGAAGGGAATTATTGTTACTTCTTAAATTCAAGACTCTTAAGACAGTAAAGTCATTGGTTATAAGTGTTTTTCAAATATTGACTATTTTATATTTTAATAAGCTAGGCTAAGAAACCAAACCTCTCACTAGGCAAAAAAAGAAGAGAGAGAGATTATTAAGAAATTGATAGTCTTTCTCTTTGTTTTCCTTTGATGCCAAAGTTATTTGTGTTTTTTCACAAAAGTGTCCAGTATGGATATTTTGTCTTGTGCTCAAATTGCCCTTATACATTGTTGAAGCATAAAAATATTAATCCAAATCTTGATCTTCATTATAATATGAGAGGCAAATATCATTTATCTTGGAAAATAGTCTCAAGAGTTAGAAGCAGTTAAAGGACCCTATTCAGAGCATGAGTTTGTCAGAGTTACCTATCCCCTCTTTCTATCGTTGGGTACCTGTAAAATAGATATATGATCATTATAAGAATGATATTGTTTTTGCTCACATGGAAGGTAGTGTATGATTATGCTGCACCAGTTGTGATAACAATAATAATAACTAATGTTAATTTTTATGCACCAGGCACGGATCTGAAGGCTTTATGTATAGATTGACTCATTTAAGCCTCACAACAATTCTATGTGGTATTCATTATTGTGATCTCTTTCTTACTGTGAGGAAGCTGAAGCACACAGAGGTAAAATAATTTGCCCAGTGACAAAGCTTGTAAGTGGCAAAGCCAGGATGCAAACCCAGGTAGCCCTGTGCAGAGGCTTCACTGCAATAACTGCTTCATTGTCCACTGCAATAACTGCTTGTCCAGTACTGATTTCTCTCTTTGCAGTTCAACTTTGGGCTTATTTTCTCCTTCATGATAGCTGAGTAAGGAAGGGGGGGAAAGAAGGGAATGAAAGACTGATGTTTTGTAGAACTTACAGGATTATAGGTCTCAAAGGAACTGTCACAGGACATTGTCCAAACCCTTCATCAAATGGCACGACTTTTAGACCATTGAATCAGATACAGATCTCTATTCTTCTCCAGACAGGAATTATTATTGCTTCTTTTATTAAATCATTCCAGTATTTAACAGCCTTCACTGCTCTGAAGTTCTTCACACCCAACCTATCCAAGCCATGTACAAGTTAGTCTGAGGTTTGGACATTGAAGCAATCACTAAAATTAACTTTGGACTTCTCTGTGGGTTTTTTTTTTTAATCCATGTTCCACTGGCACGGATCACTGGTATATACAAGCTTAAATAAAATGCATTAAGTCCCAGAGGGCTTTTCAGAATTTGCCACTACATAGCTGTTGAGGAAATCATAGCAGTGCATTCTCTGCTAGACAGCTCCTCTAAGTACTCCCCACTGGTAGAGGCTCTTTACCTGTGCTCCACCTGCGTTACCACTCACAAGATCTGTGATCAGAACCCACAGGGAGCGTTTCCCCAACCACAAGGTTCTGATTACTGAAACCTCTCTCCTAAGCTGCATCTGACCTGAATATCAGGTTGCTGGTGAGGAGACTCATTCACTGAACCTAGCCTTTGGGGCAGTCCTGAACAGACCATCCAGACCAGGCTCCTGCAACCTGGCACGTAGGACACATGAAGCACAGCATTATGCTTCATTTTATACCCTCTTAAAGGAAATGCAAGATGACCTAGAACTATAATGATTTGGTTCTGTGTAATAAGAGCATCAAAGAGAACTTTGGTGAATTAATAGCCCTAACTGACATTCTTTAGACCCACCAAATCATACAAAATATGAACTCCCATGACTATCTTGCTAATATTGGTGAAATCAATCAGATTTCACTAGGACATTCAAGGAAATGAGGGATGACATGAGAAAAAGCAAATGTGATGTTTTTACATATTTCATACCTGGTTGGGGTCTGAGAGAAAGATGAGATTCTCCTCTAATCATACCCTTTGGCTTGGAGTCCTTTTTACCCACAGCTTTCCCTTTGTACTTGGCCTAGGCCCAGGGAGAGGTGATGAAAAGGGGAGAGACAGCTCTCCACCACCAAGTAATCCTTTTGCCGATTGCCCTTTGGCTGAGAACTCAGTCACCCAGCTACAGGGAACTCTATCTGTTCTACTCCTTTAGTTTAAAAGGAGTTGCCATCCCGTCTCATTTCCCCTTTGAAGTTCTATTTCGATGCATGGCAAATTCTAGCAATGACTTAAGATTGATTTGGGCCTGGATGGGAGGGAGAGCAGAGGTGGGTGTTGGGACTTGGACTCCCTGACCGAAAGCTTCTCTTGCCACTCTTGAGTTTTGTGATTTCTGTGCCTTTTGCATCTGGGGGTAAACAACTTTTTAGGTTACTATGACTTCCATTTTGCTTAAGAGTCACAAAGCCCATGTTTCTGTGCAGGCTCCTGGATGTATTCTATCAAAGTAAAGAAGCTTTTTTTATGTACTTAGTGATGGGTTACTTTGGAGTTGGAGGAAATAAAAAAATAAATAAAACTTAGACAAACTTTCATATAAATACCATTTCCATAAACTGCATTTTTAATGCATTTATGATGCATTATGATGATTTAAATTCGTTACGATGGTGTCAAAGCATGGAAGAAAAATGGAAAGATATTTGAAAAGACTTTAAAAATAAACAAAGCTGCAAAACATAAGATTCCTTTATAAAATTGCTTTAACAGTTTGTTGACAATTTGCATACAGATAATTCACATTTTGATTGTTCTTGTCAAGTTGTTTGCTCTGTATATTCCATTTTTTCTTGCTAGATTTTTAGCATTTATTATATATTCCTAAAATCTGGAGTAAAGGAATAAACGGCCTAAAGACAGGATCGTTATTATAGTTGCTGTCTGTATATAACTGAAGTTGTGACATTTACATAAGCAACAGGGTTAAGCAAACATAAATTTCACATTTCCTAAATACCATGTCTCCCTTGTCACCCATGAGTAAATGAAACTCTAATAATAAAAATACAGGATCCCCAAAATTATATCTATTTATCCACAAATATACTCCCCCCACCCCACCCCCAACACACACACACACACACACACACACACACACACCCCCAATGCGGGCTAAAGAGAAATCAGAGACATCATGCCCTCAGACAGACACAGACACAAATGATTATTCTCATTTGACAGACCAACTGTACCACTCTTTCCTTATATTTCACTCCAGCCCCAGAGGGCTGGATCAGGAAAGAGACACTTGATAGCTGCTGTTTCCATAGTTGAAATATTTGTGAAGTTAACGCACAATCTGAAAGCAGAAGCTAATAAATTATAGGGTGCTAATTGGAGCTGGAGTGGAGCTGTCAATCATGTTATCCTAAACACAGAGAGACCCTCATAACCTAAAAAGGCAAGGCAGCCTCCAAGAACAGCTCCCAGTTGTTTGCAGCCATGACCTCCAAACATCATGTCCAGGCAAAGAGTGGCCACTGACAGAGTCAGCAGAGGTAATTCTGCTAATCCAAGTCTACTTTGAGATAGACAAATTTTCTCTTAGGGGGAAGAGTACAATATTTTGCTGAAAAAATTATGTTTAACCTTCAGAGGAATATGTATTGAGTTTACTAGAAAAATTATTACTCTGGTAACCCTTTATTTGGAATGTTATCACTTTAAAAAAACAAGTTAACTCAATAAGAGAAAAATCTACAAAAGCTCTCTACATCTATATAAAATCTATAAAGCTCTCTACGACATTGTGTCAGGTCTACCTCACATTACAGTATTTGTATAAGTTTTCCAATGTACTCTTACAAAACTAAGCTCCTCTAAAATAAAATTAAGAGGTCCAAATTTCTTCTGCCTTACTGGAATTCAGTTATTTCACCTACAAAAACAGCAGCAGCATATTTCCTATTACTTTGTTTTGTACTTAGAATCTCTCATTAAACTCTATTTCTACTTATCTGCCAATGTTTCAACTAAAGTGGTTTTATTCAAACTAGCCTCCTCTCATTTCCATTTCCTATCAGAAATGCATAAATGAGTAACTATAATATGCATCTATAATTACTTATTTAAAAATTAGGTTAAAAGTAAATTAAATTTTAGAAAACCAATCTAAGGAATTATTTTTTTTATTTCTAACCAATATTTGCACCACTCTAATAATCTAGTTACTAATTAGAAATTTTTATCAATATTTACTTTTGGAGTACATACATTAATTTCCACCTGTATTTACAACTAGGAAAATACTCCACTTACCTTCTAATTTGGAAGCTTCTTCAGAATACCTCAAATAAAAAATAGTTTTCACTCAAGAAAATAAAATCAGGGATCTTAAAATTCTAAACACACACTTGCTAGAAACAACAATTATGATTGGGATCATTGATGGGAATGTCTCAAACTCCTCTCTCTTCTAATTCTCAAACTATATAGCCTTGCCCACAATTTTGTTATTGCTCTTTATTTTTAGTAGGTACAGTCCTATTTCTTTTTTCTTCTAGTGCATTTTGCCCAATATGTACCCCATCTCAGAAAGCAATTGGACATTTTTTTCCTCTAGTATCATATTACTTTTTTCTCATTGTACCTGCTTTTTAAGGAAATTTCTTGATATCTTTGGAAGCAGTACCTAAAGGTGCTGTATTATTAGTATTAATCCACTTGCTTTGTAGAGTGTGAAATACTGTTTTTACCACAGGCAGTTTTTTCTGTACACTCAGGAACTGACAGAAGGGCATTAACAGACAGATTTTTGGTAAGAAACATGGAGAACAGGGATTACGATATTTGTTTTTCCTTGCTCAAAGACTTCTTTTAAAAACACATTCTTCACTCAGGAGTAAGAAAAGGATCTAGAGAAATAGGTCCACACACTGAGAGAAAACAACTATGAAGTTGTATTCCAATGGAATTGGTGGAATGGAAAATTATTCACAATTTTATACTCAACAGTTCCTAACTATTTAGTTAATAAATAAAATGGTAATACTGGGCACCACCATCTCTCATTGAAACTTTGGATGTCTCATCATTTGATGTTTAAGGAATGGTGTCATTATAAATAGGACCGAAAATTTTTAAAATCCACCATGGGATACCTCCGTCTCCCCTTTTTTTACTTGAGATATAAAAATGTATTGAAACTTTAAAAAAAGAAAAACAATGCTTTACTGCCTTCATATGTACCCATACTGCCAGTTAATGTAGGCTGTGGGTCTTAAGAAAACAAGGTAGAGATTATTTACCACTGAATCTTCCTGTGTCATAGAACAGCAAGAAGAGCAAGACATTAAATATTAAAATAAAACAAAATTATACAATTTAACAGTATATATTTTCTCAGATCATGAAAGCTTCTGACTACATTTTCTTAGTGTTATTTTAGAGTACGTATTTAATTTTTGTCTCTTTATCAGATGGACTTCTAATTTGAATTAAATTACACACCCTTCTTATTGTAAACTGAAAAGGTCTAAAAGTGACCCTAAAAAATGCTTTGCATGTTGTCTTTAACTTTTGTGATCTATTTCATATTCGTTCTTGTCGTATGTCTTTATCAATGCTCTGAATGAAGTTAGAGCTGTATAGTCTCAGTTTCCAGGAGGATATCAAGCTCACTGTTGCACGAAATTTCAGCCCAATGGTATACAATCTAGGAATTACCAGAGTAACTAAACACAATTCTTCTGGTTCCCCAGGTTAGAGCACTCTGCAGTGTTTTCTCTTATAGTCTACAGAAGATTCTTATAAATTCCTACTCTTACCATATTAGAAAATCTTCACCGTCACTGCCCACTTATCTAAATGCTATCCATTCTTCAAAGTCTAGCTTAAATTCTGCCTCTTCCACGAAGCCTTGTCTCCACATCAGACCAGTGAGTGGTCTCACCCTAATGTAAACACTTGCCACCTAATTTCTATGCCACTTATTTGACACATTATATAATAACATCTTGTGACACAAGTCAGGATTTAAGAGGATCTAGTAGTCCTCAAGATCATCCCATTCACTCTTGACTTATAATATTCTTTACCCTTAACTACATATTAAGTACATTGAGCAGGTACCACCGACTATTTGTGAAAAAACCACAAATTGTTGCATTAAAATATTTTATTTTATTATGTGCAAACAAATTTAAAAATATAGCTTGATTTGAGATTTGGAGTACAAGTTAGGAGAAAAAAAGTTGTTTGGAAGGCTGCTTCAGTAAAGAAAACACTCTCATTAAAAGGAGTGGGGAGAGATTCTGTCACATTTAGTAGGAGCCATAAGTGTCAAATATCCTTTTCCTCTACCTGTATCCAAGCCTCAGTCTCTGTCTGCTGCTAAAGGACATCACTTCAACAACTATCCTCTCTTCTTCCTGCATCATTACTTTTCCCTCTCTACTGGATCATTCCCACTAATATAAAACAAACTCCAATATTTTCCCTTAAAAAAAAGCAGAAAACAAGCTAAACCTTCCTTGACCTATCTCCTTCCAGTTGCTGTGTCACATCTCTCTTCCCTTTAAATGGCAAAATGCCTTAAATGAGTCATCTTCTTGCTCTCTCCATCTACTTTTCCATTTTCTCTTGCACCCATTCTAATTCAGCTCCCCCTCCGCCACTTGTCAAGGTCCATCAGCTAGCTCCATTTGGCTAACCCTGAAGATCAGTTCTCAGTAATCTTTTTAATTTTTTTTTTTTTCCTTTTTGGCTTTTTTCGTGACCGGTAACGGGATCGCAACCCTCAGTGTCGCACGCATACTGCGACCGGCAACGGGATCGCAACCCTCGGTGTCGCGCCCGCACCGCGCTCAACCAGTGAGCTGACCGGTCTCTATATGGGATCCGAACCCTCGGCGGGAGCGCCGCTGCACTCCCAAGCGCCACACTCTACTGAGTGTGCCACCGGGCCGGCCCCCTCAGTAATCTTTTTAATTGTCTCATCAATAGGGTGAAACATCAATTTGGATCCTCTGAGAAGCAGATACCAAGACAAATGCCATGAACTTGAGGACTTATTAATATATTCTAGCAATTACTAGAATGAATAGTGAATTGGAGATATGACAGAAGCCATGAACCCTGCAATCTTTAATCTTTAATGGTGACACTAATCACTGTCATCCCCGTGGAATTCAGTGTTGTTTTTGATTAACTATTTGGACGGGGCGAAGAGAAGGAGGAGGGAGGCAGTTTCAGAGATTTCCACTTGATCTTCCATGCTATGGTCTCTTACCCCACAGCCCAAGAATCCAGTGAGGGAGTTACTCCAACCACAAAATATGTCAATCCCAATTACACATTTAAAGAGTGGGAAAATGACCACTGGGTGGGGCTGTGGACCCAGTGGATGTATTGTAAGTTAAACTTTAGCCAGGATGCAATTTAATACCTGGTCCCATAAGCCCCACTCTAATAAAAGGGTTATGATGATGCATCAAGCCTCTGGATACCAATATCAACTCAGATCCCATGTGCAATAGTCTGAAATGTCTGGGAATTCCCCCCTCCCTCAGTGTACAAGTCACTGGAGTAAATGGCCATAGTTCCCCGTGGAGGGATCATTACAGTATATACTGTGGTGGTATTGCAGGGTCCATCCACCAGGGACCACTTCTTCAGTCAATAGATTGCAGATCTGAAAATTGGTTCAGATCTGAGAACTGAGGAAGGATGATAATTTTTACTGGAGTGAACACATCAGCCCTCCGCTTCTCCATTTTTGCCCTTGTGATGGTTAATTTTAATTGTCAACTTGACAGGATTAAGAGATACCCAGATAGCTGGTAAAGCATTATTTCTGCATAAGTCTGTGAGGGTGTTTCCAAAAGAGATTGGTATTTGAATCAGTGGACTCCATAAGGAAGATCTGCCATCAATGTGGGCAGGCACCATTCAATTGGCTGAGATCTATGATAGAACAGAAAGACAGAGGAAAAGAGGACCCATTCTGTCTCTTCTGGAGCTGGAACATGCATCTTCTCCTGCCCTTGGACTTCAGAACTCCTGGTTCTCTGGCCTTTGAACTCTAGGACCTGTACCAGAACTCCACCCTCACCCCCCAACCAGGTTCTCAGGCCTATGGACTTGGAGTGAGACAAGCCGGTTAAGCTTGTTTCCCTGGTTCTCCAGCTTGCAGATGGCATATTGTGGGACTGCTCAGCCCCCACAATTGTGTGAGCCAATTTCTTTAATAAATCCCCTCTCATTGATCCATCCATCTATCTATCTATCTATCTATCTATCTATCTATCTATCTATCTATCTATCATTCTATCTATCTATCTATCTATCTATCTATCTATCTATCTATCTATCTATCTATCTATCTATCTATCTATCTATCTATCTATCTATCTATCTATCTATCTATCTATCTATCTATCTATCTATCTATCTATCTATCTATCTATCTATCTATCTATCTATCTATCTATCTATCTATCTATCTATCTATCTATCTATCTATCTATCTATCTATCTATCTATCTATCTATCTATCTATCTATCTATCATCTATCTTCCTACCTATGTATCCTATTGGTTCTGTTTCTCTGGAGAACCCTGACTAATACAGACTTCTACTGGTTGTATATAAGTTAAGGATTGGCTGCCCATCTATTTTACTAGTCATCTCCACAACTCTCCATTGTCAAGCCCCTTTGGCTGCCTCTCCATCATCATAGTGTTGAGTGTGCCCTGGCCTCTGGTAGACAAGTGCAGCCATCTGGCCTCTGTAATTTCAGGCCTGCACTGTGCCCATGCATCACTATCAAGCCCAGCTCTGTGACTGCCTCTCTCTGGCCTGAGAAGCTCAATGATGCTTAGGGAGGTGCCCCTCTCATCAGCACATTCTCGATGACCTTGGTAAATGTGTCCTCTTCTAGGTCTTCCAGCCTCACATGATAGGTCCATGCCAACATTCCCACTTCCCTCAGACTTTTTATTTCTTTATTTCTTTCTCTACCTTCTGATAGGGAAACTCAGCATGGACCTTAGTTTTCTCCAGGCTTCTGAGGCCACCCTAGCCACAAGTTTGCCCCATGTGCATGCGTCTTTTCCAGGATGTTAAATCTGATGTCCTAGGAGAGTCCAAACCAGTGAATGAATCCTTCTTGCTTATCCAGTCTTACCTTCCCATTCTCTTGATCAAGCACCTCAGAATGGAATCCTAGCATTACTCCCCTGGCTCCCACCAGTACGTTAGCTAATTCCTGGAGCTCTTTTGAGATCTAATCTCTTTCCTCCTTTGTCAGACGCAGTATATCCTTAATCAAACTATGCTGGGATTTAATTCTAGTTATCTTCCTGGCAATCAGGAGAGGAGGTGGGTGCAGCTTCCAAGGGAGCACCTGTGGCGTGGTTGAGAAGAGGCCTCTGACATGTCTTCCTCTACAGAGAAAGAGCTAGCTCTTACTTTGGAGGGATCGGCTACCTCTACAAGCTGGGAGGGATCAGAAGGTTTTGCTGAGCCAAAACCCTCGGACAGCCATCCAAATACCCTTGTCTTATGTTTTAGGGGCCCATGTTTTCTCAACAGACATACCTTGACTGAGCATTTAAACATCAAGAGCTCTGCAACACTATGGAATACCGAGTTTGCTCCTCAGCTATATGTGTATTTTTGTTGTTTTAGAATGCTAGAATGTAACCTTCATTGAGGCAGAGACTTTGCTTTGTTTATTTGCTTTTATTTATGTGTTTATTTGTTTATTTGCTCTATTTGTATCCCTTGTAACAATGCTTGCTGTATAGTAGGCATAAATAAATATTTATTGAATGAGCTGATGAATGAATGTGTATCTACATGGGAGCATTAAGTTATAATATATCCTCTCTAAGGGATTTTATGCAGACATTAGAAACACATACCAAAACTTTTCAGTGCTCAAAGGAAAACATTATGTAAGAAAAATTTTCAATGACAAAAGGGAAAGGTTATGCAAAAATTTCATAAGCTTTCAAAGCTTACGAAAAGAATAAAAAACAAACAAAACAGGAGAGGTACAACTACAACTACTCCAGCCATGAAAATAAGTTCGCATTGGGGGAGAAAAAAAACTGGAAGGAAATATTTTTAAATATTAACAATAGCATTTGGAGGGTATATTTTGGCCCCTTAATTCTTCTGGTTGTGTGTGAAGAAGCCTGGAAGGATTGGAATAGGTCATCTGATTCAGGCATCCTGTAGCTCTGGCCAACTGCAAAAAGGAAACTTGGACAGGCTTCCTTTTTCCAAGGAGAGAGTGTCATGGAGAAGTCAAGGGAACCCTAACATTTATCCTACATCCATAGAGGCCATTCTGAGGACAAAAGGTGGGTTTGGGTGAGAGAAGGGAGAAACTAAGAATGATAAAATAAATTTTGCCCTCCTTTAGCATGTGTTCACCATCATTTCAAGGGCTTCCAGAATTTCAGTCCTCATGTACCTCTGATCTGAACCTCAAATCATTCCCCCAATTTATATAATCTGTCTGTCAAGGTCTCAGGAGATAACTAAGAATTGAAAGAATTCTTTTGAGTTCACCTTGGCATCAGCTTTCTGGCACCTTCTGTATAAGCCACAAGCTAAGACTTGTTCTGAAATGAATTGGGAAATGTGATGAGAAAATCAATCCATCAGCCCTTTAAATGTAAGTACCTACTTTGGCTTAGATAATATACAAAGGAGTGAAAGACACCACCCTATCTTCAGAAAGCCTGTGATTTATTTGAGCAGCTAAAACACATAGAAACAGAATAAAAATATATGTGGTTACTTCCTAGGGAGATGTAAAGACAATAAGGGCAACAGTAATTCTGAGAAAGGAGAAGTGAGAGGGTTGGGGTTGACCTTTCCAAAAAGTTGGAGTATGAGCTGGCCTTATATGTTGAGTGGGACTTCTGAAAAGGTAAGGAGATTCCAATAGGTGAGAAAAAGCCAACATGAATAAGTAATGAGGAGTGTATCTAGGCCTAGAAACAAGCTCTTTTCTCAAGGATGTTCTGAGTAGAGTAATTTAATCATAATTATATCAATTTCTTACTTGTACATAGGTAAATATTTATTCATTTGTCAGTGTTAAACCATAAACAATATTTTTCATTTTTAACTTACCTAAATATTTTTTCTTCTGGATTATTTCTTTTCCTTGAACAATTCAAAGTGAAGGTTAGATTTATTGAATTGATCAGCTTTTTCATATAAAATTTTACAAATTATAACATCTGCCTTTGTGAGCCATTATTTCTCCCAAATTTTAATATTCCCAGGTTACCTTTTGTGGATAAAAAAAATTTATCAATACAATTTTATTTTCCTGTTAATTTTTAGTAAATAATGCATTTTCAACAAATGCGATTTTTAGCCATTGCCAATTTTTTCCTCTTGATTATAAGATTTAATTTTTCCAGAATTAACTTCCAATTATAGACTTGTAATTACAGAATTAACCAACCTATTATATTTTATCAATTATTTTTATCTGTAACACATTTTACATGTGAAATTTTTATCCACTATTTTATTTTGCATTAAATATTCTGTCAGTATTATTTATTAGGAACTATTAAAAAAAAAGATTGCTAATTTGTTCTTTTTCTTAGATAAAACATAGGAATTTTACTGGCTGTTCCCCTCAGATGTTCTATGAATTCTCTATTATCCAAATTGTAATGCAAATATATTATACTGTAAAACCTATTCTATACACTTCTGATTCCTTTGTGTATTTGAAAACAAAGGTCCTTGACATTGGCAGAGTAAAAACCTGTTTGCAAGCAACAGAAATTGATTCTTCATCCAATTTGGGAAGATTGGGCCATTTTTTCTTCAGATAGTCTTTCTGCCCCAATTTCTTTCTTCTCTACCTCTGGGATTCTCATTATACATATATTGGTATTTGTGATGTTGTCCCACACGTCTCTGAGGCTCATTTTTCTTCATTTTTTTCTCTTTCTGCTCCTCAGACTTGATCATCTCAATTGACTATTTTTAAGTGTGCTGATTCTTCATCTGTCTGCTCAGATCGTCTATTGAGACCCTTGTTTTAATTGCCTCCTATTCACCCCACTGGTGAGGGAAAGACTCCCAGGCTAAGATTATGAGAATGGCCAAACACATGACATCCAGCACTGAAAAAATGAGATTCACAGCAGTTTATTGTCACATATACTCACAGCCTAGCAGAGAAGGGCATCACATGCCACACAGGGCCACATAGGAGATATATTCAGAAACAGAGTGAGCAAACAGGGGCTGTGGGAGGTAGACTTTTTAATTTCAGAAGGATATGGTTGGCTTGTTTGAATAATTTGACAGGCTGGTGGAGAACTGAAAGGTGCTACTCAGGGATATGTGGGAACTGCACCTGGTCCCCATGATAAGAAAGGCTGTTTGGCTGGGGGTACAAAGTTTCTTTTCAGAGTGATTAAAATATTCCAACGTTGATTGTGGTGAGAGCTGTACAACTCTGTGAATATATTTAAAACCATTGAATGATATACTTTTAATGGATGAATTGTGTGGTATGTGAATTATATCTCAATAAAGCTTTTATGTTAAAAAATAAAAATTTAAAAAATTAATTATTGAGAGGGTATGCAGGTAACTCACAGAATCCCAGGGAGGGCTGGAGAGTCAGACTTGGAGACTACAGAGCCAGGAGCAATGGTTAGGAGGAGACAGCAGAACCAGTGCAGTCTGGCTTCCCTGCCTGCCAGAGGCACCAGGCTCCAGACTCACTCTACTAAGTTTTCTGGCCCTGGACACTGGCTGCCACCTCCAGCATCACTGCCTTCTCAGTGTCAGGAGCCAGACTACTTCAGTTGCCACCATCACCAGGGAAGACTCATTGCATCCTGTTTCTTTGCATCCCTAGCTCTCAGTTAGAAGCCTGGGGTGGGTGGGTCTGAGCAGTGAGGGCTAGGTCACATGCCTGCCTCCTTGCTGCAAAAGATGCTGGGAGGAGCACATGGAACACAGCTCCCACCCAGATGATAAAGGCTGAAAATTCTCCAGCACATGAAGGAGCTAGCAAAAAGAGTGACAAATGCCCATCAGAGGATCAGAAGAGCAGAGAGAAAATATCCTGCCTTGTTCAGCAGAATACCAGATGTGGTGGCAGAGTGACCGCAAATCCCAGACCTTAACTTGTGGCCTGTTCAACACAGAACTAACAGATTCATGTCTCTGTAGTCGTCACCATTCAGCCAATCATTTGTGCAGGTTCAAAGATAGTAGGCAAGTTAAAGGATTAACTAAATTATTCAAGGTGGAAGCAAGTACGTGATACACAGTAGTGTTTAGCAAGTGTTATGATCAAAATGTTCTTCTCTATACTGTATTTAGCAATCATCCCACATATGGCAACTGAATAACACACAGAATGGTCACATTCGTGTTGCTGTTAGAGCAGTTAAACTTTATGATTTAAATGGGTAACTGCAAAAAATATATATTGGTTTTAAGTCAGAGTGTTTCTCTGAAGAATTTTTTAAATAGTTTTTATTAAGTTATTTATATTTTGTATGGTTGCTAAAAATCACATAGCTTGAAATAACATTGTAACCACTTATATTTAATTTTAAGGATAATTTGACACTAAATGTAATCTTAAGTATTTTATATATAAAATCAATATGGTAAATAAAAACCATCTTTATACTGGTTAATTTCTATGATAACAGACAAGTCGCAGAGTGATTTTTATACAACCCAGAGATCTCAGAATGCAAACATTAGGACTGAAAGATCATGGTCCTAGTTTCAATATGACTGAAGCTGCTGTTCTAAGCCCCCAAAATACAAAATATTTACAGTAGTGATTGAAAATAATATTTTATTCTAGTAATAGCTTTTCGGATGATTTCTCATGTCACACGTGCTGGTTCCTTCTGTACGTATAGACTTATTTAGTCATTTCCTCTGTCTTCTTCGAGAGAATCTGGATTTCAGTCAGCCCCTGAGCATACTTCTTACCCCTCTCCTTCAGGTCCTTGAACATACCTACTTCTATCTCTAACCAACTGACCAAGATTTTATTACAGCCCAGACTGAAGGGTGGGCAATGGCCTGAGGGACTTCAGGGGAGAGAGAGAGCAGTGTTTCCCTCCCAGACTTAACGATTCTTCCTAAGCCTTCCACATGCTCAGTGGCTCACCTCACAATTCTACTGCAGATTAGGCAGTTGATATGGGGATTGTTACAACTGAAACCAAATGGCTCTCAGAACTAAGATTAGAATTTGGGAATTTAGCAGTGTTAATTTGGAGTCACAGACCACCATGAAATCTTTCTTCTAGGGTCTTCTTTCAGTAACTGCTTAATGAGGGCTAGGTCATATGCCTGCCCTCATTTATCTCAACTCCATATTTTCCAAACAGCACTACTACTCAGAAGCGCCTCCATGCCCACTGTGAGTGAGACAGGCATAGCTGAGACCTTCAGGCTTGCCAGGAGGGCAGTGAGCCACTTGTTTCTCTTGGCAGGAATCGTTATCTGCATGTGGTTCCTTCTCTTCTTTCCTCAGACCACAAGATTCAGATTCCTTAGAGCCTAGAGGACCCTCAGAATTTCCTTCACCTTGACTGCATTCGGTAGCAAGTACCATATAATTTAACCCTTCTTGGTTCTTGGTTTCCATGAAAGCAACTGGCATAACATCAGCTGAATTCAAGCAAGTTGTGTCGCCCTCTTCACCTGTTGAAAAATATGAAAGTTATCCTAGCATCTATTTAATGTCCTTTGCTTGGAATAATATATAGACTGTGTGAGAATTATGACAACCCCAACTTTACACAATTTTTCAGCAAATATTTGAGAGGACTGTTAAGTGCTGGGAATACAAAGATCAACAAGATGTGCTTCCTGTCCTTGAGGCTACGCAGTCTAGTGAGGAAGCAGACACATGAATAGATGTAGAAGGTGCTGTGCACTTTAATAAAGAAATATGTAAAACACTGTGAGAGCACAGAGGTGATTAACTCTGCCTTAACAGGTGGAGCAGATCATGGTCTTTGTGATAGGAAAAAGAAAAGTGGCCCTAGGATGGCCCTTCTTGTCTCAAATACTTACCCGTTCAACCTGCCACAGCAGCTGAAATATCTACTTTTTAAAATGTATTCCTTTAGATTTAGTAATTTAATCACTTATTATGATAATATGTATTGAATGCCCTCTACATGCCAGGCTGTGTTCTAGGTGTTGATGATACAGTAATGAATGAAACAAAGTTGTTGCCCTTTGGAGTTTTCATTCTAATGGGGGGAGACAGATAATAAACTAGGAGACAACTAAATCTATGTGAGGTGTGAGAAGTACTACCAGACACAGATTTAGAAAATGTGGCAGAGAAAGGGGCAAGAGAATAATGGTGGTGGTGGAAGGGAGCTGCTATTTTAGATAAGATGTCAGCAAAGTCCCCTTTAATGAATTGGAATTCAAGCAGAGACCCAAATTAAGTGAATTCACCATGTGGATATCTTAGGAAGAGCATCTGAGGGAGAGAGAACAGCAAGGACAGGGTCCCAAGGCAGAAGTGTGCCAGGTATAGACTGATAAACAGCTAGGCAGCTAATGTGGCTGGCCCTCCTCAGCAATCCCCAAGACAAGTATCATATGAAACCATTAACACCAATTGGCAAATAAATTAAAACTAGATGCTTATAACCTCAAAAAGCTAATAGGGAATGAATATAAGCCTAGCAAGTTTTAATGGCAGGGTTGAGGGAGAGGAAAATGGTACGAAATATAATAATCATTATGATTATTGTTGATGTTGTTAACACTTATGAAGTACTTACTACATACCAGGCACTGCTCTAAGTTAAATGCATACATTAACTCATTCTTCTATTAGTTAGGGACTAGTATTAACCCCATTTAACAGATGAGGAAATTGAGGTGCAGAGGAGTTAAATAATTTGCCCAAGGCCACGCTAGAATTTGAACCCAGACTGTCCAGCTCACATCTGTGTCCTCACAGCTCCCCTCCATGAGGGTAGAGCTGCCGGGCTGTTGAGGAGGTGGTGTGTGGCAGCGTGGCCTCCACAAGTCACAGGGAAGCAGGAAGAGTCTAGACACCCAGGTGTCTGGAGTAAGGGCAGCAGCAACGAAACAGACAGCCAGAAAGTAATTGGCCTTCTTCACAATTATGCTGTGTTGTTTCATCTTTGTTTAAAGATTGACCTTCATAACATAGGAAAGTATAAGAAATCTTGTTGAAACCTAACATCAGAGCTTCTGAAACATATCACAAAATTCTAGGGAATCAAAAAGATAAATATATAATGTAAAGATAAATATACCAATGTAAATTGAAAGATTTTCTTTGTTTTTAATCAAGGCTTTCCAGTCTCTGGATTTTACCACCTGGATGAAGAATTTATGATCAGAAGTATTGCTACCCTTTCATAAAGTATGATATTTTAAAAATCAGGAACATATTAGTAGATGGATGATGGTCTTTCCCTTCCTCCTCGTTATCCTTCCAGCATGAGAGTATCCAAATGTGCGCCCCTACTGGGGGAGGCTGCTGGCCTGCTCACCTTCTGCACTTAGTCCTGATGTACACCCAGGTTTGGTTTATTCAGAATAAACTTAAATTGAAATATGGGAAAAATGGAGTAATTTCAAAGGACTAAGAGAAGCACCACTGTACCTGTTTTTTCCTGATGGAATTTAGTGGATCTGCCTATTTATCAAGTATTACACCTAAACTACAAAGCTTATCTTATTACAAGAGCAGACAAATTACACCCTGCTTATATCACAGGTGTGTATTCCTCTTGCAGACCCCCACGCTGCTGAAGAAGACGGCTGAGCTACAGGCTTTCAAGCTCTTTGGCATCATCTCACTTTCCTCTCCATTGCTCAAATATCATTATAGCAGAGTTCAAACCACAAGAATAGTTACATAGTGTTGTGAAATATCTCCCCCATAGGAATTACTTCATCAGAGAAAGACCACAATAAAACGTTGAACTTTCAGAAGGAGAAAACAGACCTACAGTTACTACATGTGGGAAAGGGGAAGGTATGAGGGGTTATGGAGTAACCGGGTAACGGACACAAAAAATAATTACAATTGGTAATGATGAACATGCTAATAATATTGATTTAATCATCACATACTGTACACAAATACTGATAGTCAATTCTGTACACTATAAATATGTATAATCGAAAATAAATGATTTTTTTAGAAAAAAAGAAATTACTTTATCAAATGCCAAGTTTGGTTAGTGCCAAAGTGCTGGATACCTATGGAAAGATCCAACAGTTATAATGATTGCCAACATGTATAGCCATTGAGAAACTCATAAGGATAATTCGCTATGTGTGATAATAGCAATAAAAATCGTCACGAAGGGTTAGGAAGAAAAAAGATATTTAACTTTAAGTAGTCCATTGGCCCAGATGATTGAGGAAATTAGGCTGTTCTTAAAGGGCTTAAAAAAAATTAGGCTAAAGGAAAGTTTAGAATTTCAACACAAACTTAAATCTATAAGGTAGGTCTAACTACTCACGTTATCAGCCTATTCATTGCTGTACCATTAACCCATTAAATAGCATATTGGAAAGCTTCCTATCAAACATGATTTAAAAAATTTTTTTTGCTTGCCAAGTTGTTTGAAAAAGAACCTTTTATACGAGGCAAATAAAGTCTTTTTGCAAACTCTGTTGCCGTGTGTCAAAGAAAAATCATTAGCTAACTACTTTACTGGTTCATAGTACTTACAGCAATATTTAGACTAGACCCTGGCACGCTTTCAGCAATTAGTACATTTTGTTGCATAAAGAACTTATGAGAGACAGTGGTAGTCAGGGAGTTTGTTTTGTTTTGTTTGTTTATATTTGTTTAAAAATTATTTAATAGAACACTTACGAGTCAGAACTTAAAGCAAATATCCTGAACAAAGACAGCACGCACTCAGCAACCTCTTTAAGAGGGCAATATTAAAATAAAGACTTCCAAGTAAGACAGGGTATTTACAGACGAGACATATGCCGGCTGACTGGCTATGTTTAGAACAGCAGAGGAGCATTTAGATTTGTTTCCTGTAGAACTCTCTGGGACTGATGAGGTGATGTTTACACAAATGTTTGGATGAAGTCACTGGGATATTTTTACTAGATGCCCAGATATGTTACTAATCTTCTCTCTCTATCCCTTTCCACCTCATTAGGTCAGTAGGACCACAGGATAGGCGTGGTATTGTCGCTCCCTGTAATACTAAGCCCTTTATTATTTTTTTTTAAAGAAAAGTCTTTCCAATGGATTTTCTTATCTTCTTATATATCTCCAACAATAACAATGAAGACAAACATTGTATTGCTTTGCTAAATATGCCCACCAGTCTGCAAAGCAACAAACTATTATTAAACACATTCTCTCATTTAAAAAGTAATTAATGTAGGCATGCCTTCAAGGGACTGTTCCACTATTTCTATCCCTCGCAAATATGCAAACTCTGCCTTTCATTCTATTTCATCTCTTTGCTGCCTCTCTTGTTCAGTCACAATCTCAATTGTCAAGTTTTTTAGTGATTTCCATATCTCCTTCTATTCCTTATCTTCAAAATTTACATTCATTGTAAATAACAGAATGATGTTTTCTCTTTTACTAAAATTATACCTCTTTCATGGCCCAGAATTTCTTGTTTCTGTCTAAATTATCATAGTTTGATTATATTCCCTGTTAAATTATTTCTGCATTTATGTCTGCTTCTCTATTTTTATGAGTGTTATCTAGAATTTTAGTTTCCTTATCTCAGCCATGTCTCTGTGAAGGCTGACAGCAAAGCCTCTAGAATACAACCAAACTCTCACCCCACGTATTGCCATTTATCTATCTTAGGAACAAAAGATTTCCTTTTATGTATTGGCACACTACCCCGGATCATGGTTCCTTTAAAGTTTCTATATGTGAGGTTATGGGAAATAAGAACCAGGCCAGTCAGGAGCAGATTCAAGTGGCTTGAGCAAAACAGTATTATTCAATAGTGAACTGGTGACACCTACCACTCCTGTGGATAGAGATACAGTACCATGACAAAGACAACTTTCCAACTCACCAGTTACAGCTGTGAAGTTCACTGTTAAACTCTGCATACACAATTTTTAAAAAATCTGACTCTCATTTCTCAGGGAAAAGAAATATTCTCTCCTCTTCTTTTTCTTTAAATCAGACAAATGCTACACATTAAATACAGGTGCTTAACACACCTTGCCCAAAAGTCAATAACTCTGTTGAAATAAGTTTTTAAAAATTTATCAAAATTTCATTCAGAGAAATGTTTCCTTAAGGAAGTGTTTAGAAAATGAGAAGGACTTAGTGGTATCTACAATGGTTTAAAAGTATGTTTTTCCCAATCCCATGTGATCTTCACACAGGCAAGTTTATGTATAGAACCTTCCAAAAGGATGGGGTTCCCGTAGCAGTTGTAACTCCAATGTGCTCTGCCCCTGGCACTCTGAGAGTCAGCTCAGTGCCACTATGAGGAGGTGGGTGGAGCCAGTGTGAGACTATTGCACAAGGCTTTCTCTGATGAGGCTAATGGTGCATGGCCAAGGCACACACAGCCCTCTCCAGCTTGTTGCTTAGCTGTTCATTTTAAAGAAGTTTCATGAGCAGAGCCTTATGTTCATATCACATTACCCAAATTAGGTAGTCAGAAGCACCGTAAACAAGAAAAATAGACATTTGCCCTTGGGCTTCTTTTTTTCCTACTATAAGTCAAGTGCATCACTGAATGTGAAGTTCTCAATGTGCACTATACAGGGAGAGTAGATGACCCCATGACAGCTGTCGGTCACTGCAAAGACCAAGATGCCCAGTTTCTGAGAGATCCTGAGGCATGGTCCATCTTGCCAGGTTAATTTCTAAGCAAGAATGTCTTCATTTAAATAAAGAAAATGTCTCGCAAACTTTTAATAACAAGAAGGACTTCTACAGCAGCAGAAGAGGAATATTTTAAAATTCATTTTTCTGCAGCCAATTAGGCAAATGTATAGTAAATCTGATTTTGGAAATGAATTTGTTGATAACAGTATTTTAATTCTGTTTTGTGTTCTACATTAAACTAAACAGCTTAGTCTGTCCACCACAGTTGAATGGTTCCAGAGGATTATTGTCCTATTTACCAATATACCAAAGTCATAGAATCAGACTAGATCTTAGCAAGGCCTAGCTCACTATAACAATCATAGCAAAATTACTCAGCAGTTAGAAGCAAAGGGTTAGATGTATACCTAGCAACATGGATGGATCTTAAAAACATAGTGCTTAATGAAAAAAGAAAGAAAAGAAGCATTTGTGCATACAAAACAATACACATTTTACAGGAAAATATACAAATTCAAAGGTACACATTAAAGACATTGGAATGGTTGCCTGGCAGGGGAAGGGAGGAAGTGGAACAGGAGAGGAACAAGCGTATAAAAGGACTAAACAGACAGACAAAATAAGAGAGGAGCTCTGCATAGACCAATGATGATAATGTACCATAAACAAAGAGCCTATAATTAACTCAACTCTGCATTTGAGGTCCAAACTGGTGGAGAGGGGTGGGGAGGAGGAGGAGGAAAACAGAGCTCATGAAAATAGTCTAACATGTTAATTCTCCTCCTTACTATCTTAGATAATAAATCCAGGGACCATAGCACTATCCTTTTTTGTTTTTAATTTAGTGCACAATACAAATTTTTTTTTCAAAGAGTAATACAATAAACAATTGTGATGATGATGGTGCCAGTACATTATTCTTCTTATCCATCCTAAAATGTTGTCTGTGTACATTCCGTTTTAACCTTGTTCAGTTCACACTGGAGAGAAAACTAGAAAATTCTAATGAAGCAAACTTACCTTCAAAGCCTTCATTTGTGACTCCACTGGTGTTTGCGTCATCTCTGCACTGAGAAATAATATATAAAGAAGAATTTCTGAATAACTGAAGCTGATCTTGAATTTTCTGGAAAGTAGGCCTACGGTCAGGTTCTTGAGCCCAGCATTGGGTCATTAAATTCCACCTGGATGTGTGGGTAAAGAGGGAAAGTAAATGATGATTGGATCTCTTTTCTGATAATCAAGGTAAGGTCATTTTAGAAGTAAAAGAATTTGAGTTCTTGCCAGTTTTTCATAATTAATATAAATGAATCAGAACAAAAGCTTTGGTTTCTTATTTAAGAGTGGCTTTCGATATTCCTACTTTTATTACATAACACCTTTCTTTGAAAAGCTGACACTATTTCAACAGTTATTAACACTTATTAATCCAAATAAATAGATGAATAAATATGTGATTGGAAAATGTCTACTTGACATATAAGGGAACTAACAGCTATGAAATTTATTGAAGCTAAGATTAAACGATTTTACGTACATAAATACATTGATATCTAAAAGAATATAAAATTTACTCCAGTCCACACAGACAATTAGTGGCAGAACCAGAGGTAAAAAGTAAATTTGATTCCAGTGCTTTTACTTTTCGTTACACTGTCAGGTTAATTAAGAGACTCAGTTCCCCAGACATTCATAGCTGGTTGATTAAACATTATCTTTTCCTAGTGGTTTTCTGAAAAATGTCTGTGTAGCACTCTTAACTAGTATTCATTCAAAGATTTGCTGTACACTTATTTTATCCCAGCAGTATGTCAGGACCTAGGGATGTGGCAGTGTGGTTTCTGTCCTTGTAGGTTATATGCATAGTAAATGTAAGAGTGTGACAAAATTTATCACCCCATAACTCATATGAGCAGGAAAAAATAGTAACTTTTACATTGTCTGTAACAAATTAGGTCTTTTTCAGAGTCCCCACTTAGCAAAGAGAATTAACTTCACTTAACGGCAGTGCTGTTTACAACCTAGTCCAATCCACTGTTTTAAAAAATCTTTTTAGATAATATTCAGTGTTTTCTGGATAATTCAGTTTCCCTTATTTCAAGGCCATCCCTACCCTCTCCACTCTCCTCTCCAAGATAATGTCAGGATACATCGGGTAAGAGGCTTATGTGACTTAGTGTAGCTCAGTGAGGGGTCCTTCGAACTCCGTTGTGCCTTCCAGATCTTTGCTAGTTTCAGTGGCTCATCTGGAATTCAGTAAGGAGGGACTGGTCTGGTCCATTCTGTAGTGATCAGCCTCAATTTAGTCTATGAATACTTTACCTATTCTTTTGGCCCTTCCCCACTGAACTGGTCTTCCTTGGTCTCTCTCTAGCTGGAGCCTCCTCTGAGACTCTGTTATGTCCTATACCTGCTGCAAAGGCCCGGGGAATCCATTACTGTTTCTGCCGAATGTCCACAGGGTGCTCTTTGGCAGAATCTCTAGCTCTCAACAAAATGTTCACTTTTAGGAGACAAAGGACTTTTGGAGGTGTGAGCTAGATTTTCTCCATCTGGACATGCCATTCTACCTTTTTAATGATGCTGGGTCTCTCCATGTCAACGTAGGGATCCCCTGCTCAGTGACCAGTTTGACATCTCCCCAAACTGGGAGGGAGTGGGATAGCGGCCCCATGCCCTTGGTGTTTCCCACCTAAACTAACTGAATCCTGCAGAGGAGGTTTCCTGGCCTGGATAACCAATATCTTCAACCTCATGCCTGTGTCCATCAATTTTTCTTCTTTCTACACTTCTCCAGGGCGTAGGAGTGAGGTTTCTACTCACTTCCTCTGTTTTATTAGACTATACGTATACAAAATTGTATGTTATAGTGGCTCATACCTGGTACTAAACACACTAACAAGAAGCTAAACGGCTCTAGATAACCGTCTCTCTCCTCCATGCCTGCATTTCAAGTGTACAGACTTACTAAAAGTTCAAGTACCTGCTCTCTTTTTCGTCCTTCTGGAGCTGTAAGGCAGATTGGGGGCAGAGAGAGAGAACTGATAAAGCAAGATAAATTGGGAGGTATTTAAAAATATTAGTACTACTATATCAATAGATAAATATATATAGTTACAAATTATAAGATCTTTAAAAAGTATTAAAGAAAACAAACATGAGTCCAAACAGAGATGTAACCTTCTGGTAAATTGCTCACAGAAGGCCCCTCTGCAGAGATGACATTTAAGTCAAAGAACTTTGCAGGAAAATAAGATATTAGTCATGGGAATAGGGTGTGGATGGGAGTCAGGGAACACACTGGAAGAGGGAAAAGCATGTGTAAAGTCCTAAATTTGGAAAGAGCTTGGCACGGTTTAGAATCTGAAAGAAAGCCAGTGTCGCTGAAGTGCGGTCATTGAGAGGAGAGCATGAGATGCGATCGGAGAAGGAAGCCGAGATCATGCAGGTCTCACAGGCCAGGCAGGGAGTTGGATTTTATGTCATTTCAGTGGGAAGCTGTTGAAGGTTTTAAAGCAGGCATGACCTTTACATTTTTAAAGGATTACTCTGGCTGATATGTGGACAATAGACTGTAGAGGGGCAAGCTGGAAGCTATTAAAGAAGACTAGGGAGATATAGGTGGTTTGTACTCAGAAAATGGCAATAGAGGTAGAGCAAGGTTACATCCAATCACTAGGTGACAATGACCCAGAAAGCATTAGAGGTATTGTATTTAAAATAGCTAGCATCTATTTTAGGAATCATAATGCAATCTCCATTCCATTACAATGTGGCATGCAAACACCACTTCCATTTATTTCATTTCCTGACAAGCACTTCAGGTCAGAGTTAGTACTCAATAACAGGGCATTATGAAGAAACCTAACATTGGGCTGCTTTCTACGTGTTGACCTGATGACTTCTCATATATACTACAAGGAATTTACATTCTGTATATAGAATACCAAACTTCACTCTATTTTTAAAAAGTTAGAATCATAACTGAGAAATAAGTGAAAGACAACTTAATCTTTTACATATTTGCTTATTACACTGTGCCATTTAGAAATAGGGATGATACAAAAATCTCAATGAAGGATCATTTGACTTTGAAATAAGGTACTATAACTGATACCATATCAAGGAATTTAAACCCATAGTTAAAGTAGAATCTTGATGACTAATCCAAGGGTTGTCCTAAGAGTTAAGAGGAGAAACTGAAGTAGTATTATTATTATTCTCTACAGGAAACATTTCCTTTATGAAAGTAAAGCTGTAATTCAAAGATATTGCTGAGGCATAAACAGAATCTCTCAAGATTTGTCATATTTAAATTATGAAGTTTTTACTTATTTTATTTATTTATATCCTGCTTGATTCTACAAAGGATTCAAGATACTTAGTGGAGATTATTTAGAAGGAAAGGAAGAAGAAAGAAGGGAGAAGGGCGAGGAGGAAGAGGAGGAGATGGAAGGAAGGAGAGAAGGCATCCTTACAGCTGCCACTTAGCAGCCTGCATCTAACCCACTTGCTCTGCCCTCCCAAAGTTCAAGCTCCTGTTTGATCTATGTAATTTATTTAAACAGATATCCCTAATTTTTTCATCTATGGAGGTTTTAATTTATATTGAATTCAATCGTTTTTCTTTACTTAACTTTCCGATGGCAAACACATATGACCATTTTAATATATAAAACCTCTCTGTTCCACCATCCAGGGACAAATGAGGATTAAGAAAAGAAGAGCTAAATAAAGCAATAAAACTTTTACTTTTTTTTTTTTTACAAAAAGTAAAGAATACAACTGTGTTCTTTACACAAAGAATATAGCAACAAACTGGCAATGGAATAAAATAAAGAGGATTTTAAGAATTTAATAATCCTAAAAAATGTGTTTCTTATATCTTTAAAGTAAATTCTCAACAACAACTATAGCTTTGGCACAGCTTTCCCTCACAAATATGCCCCTGTCAGAATTCTGTTCATGCATTATATACTTACACTAAGTTATAGTCACAAATAATCAAACATATTATTCTAAATAAACTTGCAGGTCCTTCAAGTCTGTTAAAATTTACCTGGGTTCTAGTTCTAGGAAAATACTCGTTATAGTTGAAGTTTCTCATTTGCCTAAATATCGGGTTCACATTCCTCCACTCACCATGCAAACCCTTTACTTCTGAGACTCATTAGCCTTGTTCAGTATTAGTCTCTACGAATATTAAAGTCCTTGGATACATACAGCAATTGAAGTTCAACAGATGAAAATTTCATAGCATCTTTCAATATTAATGGGGCAAGTTTCCATAGGCATTTAAACAAGGCACATAAAATACAGATTTCAAGAATTCCCTTACTCATTATACCCAATCCTGGAGAGACCTAATTAGCATCTAGGAGCACATATTTTTAAAGTGTAAAAATAAGATGGTGAGCCTCCATGTTCTCCTGTTGTGGCCTCCTACAGCTGAGGGCCTCTCCAGTAATTCCACTTGCCACTCTGATCATCTGTCATAGAACCCCAAAGCGTTCTCACTTGAGCTCTGTCATTGAACCCAAAGAGCTCTCAAAGATTGCCCTTTGATCCCGTTTCTTCTTAGGAGTGTGTGTAGTGGTCGTGAAAAGCAAAGGCTGATGAGAATACTGACGGCTGGGCTTTGCACCATACATCCCAGGCTATGGGGAGAAGGGCAGGAATGCTCTGAACCCAGCATTCCACTAATAGCTGAGTACAGTGTAGCCATCTATGGGCTCACCTGGCCCAGAGTGCATCCAGGTGCTGAGTATTTAAGCAGTGAATAGGAGGTGCAGCGTGGCTCAGTGCAGACTTTCAACCCTCTAAGCTGGGCCTGTGATCTCAGAGACTGCTTCAAATAAAAATCAGTTTCCTCTGTACTCTAAGGAGAGTAGTTAATCTTTATCATGACAACTTAAGGCCTGACCAGATTGAATGGCATCCCTGAGAGCTCCATTTCCTAGCACAGCTTGTCTTCCTGATTGGCAACATATCTTTAACCCTTCACGGGGCGCCGCAGAGTCAGACAGCACTTGGGGAACTTGGAGCATTGTTTACTTTTTATTAATGATGTTCAAGTGAACTTCAAAAGCTCCAATGGAAAATTTTGGTTTCAAGAAAATTATGTTTTTATAAAAATTATGTTTTTATACAATATTAGGGCAATAATGTATGCAACGAATGAATTATTTAAAGTAAAACTAGATAAAACATTATCTTTTCCCACTCATAATCAGGAATAGTTTTCCAGTATTTTTCTAGCACTCATTATTCTTTCTTCTAGATTTTTACGTATCTTCAGACAAAGCAAAGTTCAACATACCTACATTTTTCTGCTTCACAAACCTACATTTTTCTGCTTCACAATACAGCAATTTATTATCTGCCTCCATCCTCCCCAAACAAAATAATTGAACATATCAGTCAAATTGTATAATTCAGAGATTTGTTCCTAAGGTACATATCCAAAAGTATTTCATGATTATGACGAGGTACATTACCCCCTGGGGCAGAAGGAAATAAGCCAGATAAAATCCTAACAGCATAAGGATGATTATGTGTAATTGAAATTCTGGGGAAAATTTCTGAGTGTTTGACAGATGTGTAGGAGATGCAAAACAGTCATTACTTTGCTAACTATGTAATTAAAACATTTCACATTTAGGTGTGCTGGGGTTTTTTCCTCAAGCCCTAGATCAAAGGTTTTCAAATTTTGTATAATTTCTTATCCTTAGTTTACAGAATATTTTTCCCATCTCCCCCCAAAAGGATCATGAACTTTTTTTTTTTTTTTGGCTCTGTTACCAAACTTGGTCAGGTGTGAATATATCTAATTTCCCCATAAATATTCCAGAAGCTGTAAAAGCTAAATCTGAAACAAGCAGTGGTTCGAATCTTCTTCTAGCTGGAAGATTTAAATAATACAAAAACATTCACCCAGTAGAACATCCAACCAAGGTGCCCAGCTCTTAATCATCTTTTGGCTCAAGTCTGAATAATCCTCTAAATAACACAACAGAGTCAAGGCAGTACAACCACGGTGTGCATTCGCATACCGCTAATTCCTTTTGCACTTGTCTGTACCACACAGTTTAGCACTTTATTACATGTTGGCTTGTCGTCCAACTGCTCCGTGTGCATGTCTTTTCATTCAAAATACATTCTTAGATGCTGAAGAGCTGTGGCCCTGGTTTAAACACCTTTGTTATCCACATAATCCTTAGCATGGTATCAGGCACATAATAGAGTTTATACTTGTTGATTATTTGTTCTTTTAGAAACTTCTTGGATAAAAAAACCTCTTGGAAAAACTTTCAAGATTTAATATTTCTGCTGAGCTTGTCCACAAGGAGGCAGATAACTCTCAGCATAATAACACAGCATTTTTTTTCTTTTATAAATAGACCCCAAATCACTAACTTTTCTTTTTTTTTTTTTTTTTTTTTTTTGTCTTTTTCCGTGTCCGGCAACGGATCACAACCCTCAGTGTCGCCCCCGCACCGGACCGGGACCGGCAACGGGACCGCAACCCTCGGTGTTGCTCCCGCGCCTCGCTCAGCCCGTGAGCGGGAATCGGTCTGTATGTGGGATCCGAACCCTCGGCGGGAGCGCCGCTGCGCTTCCCAAGCGGCGCACTATCCAGTGCGCCACCGGGCCGGCCCTAAGGATTACTATTAGAATTCAATAGTAGCCAGGATCAATTTGATAGAATTACTAATATTTAGCCATTTTGTGTTAAGTTCATAAGCGGATAATGTGTAGTAATACTATGTCCCATCAGTCAATATAAGCTATATCAACAAAGGCAATCCAACTTTTAAGCAATATATTCCTATTTAGTAAAATCTTTTAATATGCAGATTAAGATATTAGCCAAATCAGGTCTCCCAAAATAAAATGAATCTGTATGTGTGTGTGCGTACACACACATACACAGAGCTTTTGTTTATTTATTAGAATTCACTTAACCAGGCGTATAAATATATTGTCTCCAAAATTTGTTTCGGAGTGAAATATCATGCTCATAAATAAAAAGAAACCATTATGTATTTGATTAATTCTGTGCCACAATTAATTTACATTTTATGTGGGATGTACAAATGTATAAATTCCAGTTTTTATTTTAACATACCATACCAATGAAATTTAAGATTACATGAGAACAGTTTTTTGGTTTTTGAGTGCTTATGTTAACCTAATTAACTTACAGATCATCAGGACAATTTCTTGGTGGCTCCAGTCTCCCTCCTGTTTGCACATAGTTTAAAACATCAAAGTTGGAATGAGCTGGATAAGGTTGATGACCAAGAGTTAAAATCTCCCAAATCAGAATTCCAAAAGACCTAAGGATATTAAAGAGTTTGCTTTAATTATACTTATTACAAACATCAGGTTTACAGTAGTTTCTCCAACATTATTATTCCTGGGGCTATCAGAGTCTACTTTGTGATTGGCATTATTGGCCCTATAAAAGGCAAATGGTAGACTTTAAAGCAGGCTGCCTTAAGAAAAAGTAGAACAAGCCACTGCATAAGAACAACACTTCAAAGTTGAAGGGAAGGCTTAGCGGGGGTACACATGCACACACACAGCAGAGACACAGACACACACACGTGCACACACACATACATATGCATACAAACAAGCACACTCTGTTCCTCCCCTGGCTGAAACCTCACTGAAAGCCTCCATCTCCTAGGGCTTTCAGTACATCAAAATGCGGATACTCCAAGATGCGAGCAGGTGAGCATTTCACCATTTTCCCCCAGAGATTAAGAGGGATAGAGTGATAGTAAGAATGGAGAGGAAAGGCGTGAATACAAATTGGCAGCACTGAGGACCAATTTTATTTCATCCACAATTTTGCCTAGGGCTAGCCCAGCTTAAAAGTCGTTGAACAAATCTCTGTTTTTAGCAGCTTTAGTCAACAGTTGGGGGTCAACAAGCAAAAATGAGGGGTCTTATTCAAAAATAGATGTCCAAATAATAAACATCCCCAATGTCTTAATCTTTTGGCAATCCATGAGTTAAAGTATATTTATAAATTAATGACCAAGCATTCCAAAATTGTAGGCATTTGGGCACATGGTTGGACATTAGTTCATAAGTACCAATTCCCATTATTCATATGCTTCTATGCCTTTGGAGTGTAATAAAATTCTTGAAGTAAATGTCTCTATTTTATACGTATTAGTAAGATAAAAGTTCAAAATTGATTGGGGGAGGGGTGGAAACTGCTGAGACCCAGGAATAGTCCCACCTTGACCACCAGCTTTCACTTTAGCTTGAGGCAAATCACTTAACCTTCTCTGGTCTCCTGTTTTCTCACATACAAAAAAGATCAGCTGTCCCTTTAAGATCCCTTCTGGGCTCTAACATTTGATGGTTTGCCCATATTTCTCTGTGTTTCGTTAAGCTCACCATACATCAGATTGAGTAGTGAAGATTCCATCCATCAAACTTTCTGGAGCCATCCATCGAACAGGAAGCAGGCCTTCACCTCTCTTCCTGTAGTAATCATTTTTATAAATGTCTCTCGCAAGTCCAAAGTCCCCAATCTTCACTGTCCGTGAAGGACTGGTATAGTCTTTCACAGAGACAAGGCAATTCCGAGCTGCCAGATCCCTATGGCAGAAGGCTTATTTAATAATAATAATAATAATAAAGTTCCAGTTGTCAGACAAGAAACAGTTGTAGGTCTGTAGAAAAGAGTGACTTTGTACAGAAATTATTGCTATTTTGAAGGAATGAAAATGTTTAATTATCTTGTGTGTTTTACCAAAACTACAGGTGATTATTGTGTCAATATCCAAAATAACCTTGCATCCAGAGTATCATTGTACCTGTGAATGAAGTGCATCTGTTCCAGGTAGACACAGCCTTTTGAAATATCTACACACAGGTCTACGAGGTCAACCAAGGTGAGTAAAGGACCATGAAGCTGTAAGAAATGAAGGAAAAATTACAGGCACTTTTCCAGTTTGCACAAGATATATACAAATGTGTGTGAATATATGGATACCTATGTGTGTATATATATATATACATACATATATATACACACACACACATATACACATATGTATATGCTTTAAAAGAATTTTTAGTTATGGTTACAAGAATTCAAAAAGGAAAATAACTAAATTTATATGAAATAAATAAGTGACAGACTATATTTATTTAATTTTTTTAAAGGACTGGGTTCTTTGATTTACCGTTTTTTGGTTTTTTTGTTTGTTGTTTTTGTTTTTGGTGGCTGGCCAGTGCAGGGATCTGAACCCATGACCTTACTGTTATAAGGCTGCACTCTAACCATCTGAGCTAACTGGCCAGCCCAACAGTTTATAGTAAGCAGAGGTGACATGCGATATTTATTGAAAGATCTCAGGATGTCAGGTCAAACAAATCAAGATTTAAGCCTACTTCCGCTACTTACTAGTTGTGTAAATTTGCTCAAATTGCTTAACTCACTAAGCAGCTTTCTCATATGTAAAATGAGCAATAAAACTGACCATGCAATTTTCCAGGTAAGATATGTAATATGGCCAGTACATTGCAGGCACTTAATAAACAGTAGCTGCATTTGTAAGTAGTCATAATGATCATTTCATCAGTGCTAGCTAGTTTAATTATTGGCCTGACTGCACTCTATTATGTCACTCATGACAATGGGCTTGTTCCTCATATGAGCCCCATATAAATTGTTAGCAATAATCTATTTCAAGGTTACAGATTACTCCTCTCATCAAAGAGAGCCAGCACAAATATACACTTGAGCCTGTATTGGTTGCAATGATTTCTAGTTGAAAAAAGCCAGCTGAAGTTTTTATTAGTACCATATGGAAAAAATTCAAAGTTCCTGCTCTGAGGCTATATTCATACACTATCTGTCCCTTTCCATTTCCCTGTAATTACCCTGGTTCAAGCCTTTGTCCTCCCTTATCTGATGCATCCAAAAACTTTCCACGTCTGCGGGCTCCTATGCTTTCATTAGCTTGCACTGTTGCAACACACATTCTGCAGAGTCTATTATAAATTCCTAAGCACGGCCTGTATGGCACCCCAGGCTGCACTAGCCTCTCTTCAAGTGAATGTATTTCCTGTATGGCACCCCAGGCTGCACTAGCCTCTCTTCAAGTGAATGTATTTCCCGTTGTTTCTCCTCTCACAGTCTGTGCTTCAGGCACACTGAGCCACTTGCCATTCTTTATATCTGCATTTCCTAGCCTCTCCTCTTTACTCCTGTTTTCAATTTTCCAGGGAAGTCCTCCTTATTCTTTTTTTTTTAATCATTACACAATGCAAACATTTTTTGTGGACCTTTACCAATTTCTCCCTACCACCTACCCCTTTCCCACCTCTCCACCCTACCCCCCCCCACCTACCCCTTTTCCACCTCTGCTGGCCTCAGTTCTATTCTCTTCTTTTGAAAGTTCAAGGAATTATTGTGATTGCTCTATCTTTCTTTTTCTTTCTTTTTTTTTTTTTTTGTTGTTGTTGTTGTTTATTTTTTTCAGTTCCTACTTATGAGTAAGGACATGTGGTATTTCTCTTTCTGTACCTGACTTATTTCACTTAACATAATTTTCTCTGAGTTCATCCATGTTGCTGCAAATGGCAGAATTTCATTCTTTTTATGGCTGAGTAGTATTCCATTGTGTATATATACCACATTTTCCTTATCCAGTTGTCCATCAATGGATGTTTAGGTTGGTTCCAACTCTTAGCTATTGTAAATCGAGCTGTGATAATGATTTCCATCCCTTTGAGTATATAACCAGCAGAGGGATTGCTGGGTCATGTGGCAGTTCTATCTGTAGTTGTTTGAGAAAACTCCATACTGTTTTCCATAATGGCTGTACTGATTTACAGTCCCACCAACAGTGTAGGAAGGTTTCCCTTTCTCCACATCTTCATCAGCATTTGTTATTCTCTGTCTTTTTGATACTGTCCAGTCAAACTGGAGTGAGATGATATCTCAGTGTGTTTTGATTTGCACCCTGATGCTGAGCGATGTTGAGCATTTTTTTTTCATTTGTCTCTTGGCCATTTGTATACCTTCTTTTGAGAAATGTTTTATTCAGCTCCTTTGCCCATTTTTTAGTTGAGTTACTTGTTT
The DNA here is from genome assembly GCF_000696425.1 of Galeopterus variegatus. Taxonomy (NCBI): domain Eukaryota; kingdom Metazoa; phylum Chordata; class Mammalia; order Dermoptera; family Cynocephalidae; genus Galeopterus; species Galeopterus variegatus. The sequence continues at coordinate 86,145 of NW_007729164.1, forward strand.
TTTATTGTTAAATTGTTTGAGTTCCTTGTATATTCTGGCTATTAATCCCTTGTCAGATACATAGTTTGTGAATATTTCCTACCATTCTGTAGGTTGTCTTTTCACTCTGTTAACTGTTTCTTTTGCTGTGCAGAAGGCTTTTAGTTTGATATAATCCCATTTGTTTATTTTTTCTTTTGTTGCCTGTGCTTTCCTTATTTATTTATTTTATTTATTTTTTATAAATATTTATATTCATAAATATTTATTTTTTAATTTAATAATAAATTAAAGTGTGACATAATAGAGTGACATTAAAGAGTGACATAATAGAGTGCAGTCAGGCCAATAATTAATTTTAAATTTTTAATTTAATTTAATTTATTATTTAATTTATAATAATATTTATTTTTATAAATATTTTAATAAATATTTTATTTATTTTTTCTTTTGTTGCCTGTGCTTTTCTTTTTTTGTGCTTTTCTTATTTTTTCTTTTGTTGCCTGGTCTTATTCATAAAGTCTTTGCCCAGTCCTACTTCCTGAAGTGTTTCTCCTGTTTTCTTTCACTAGTTTTATAGTTGCAGTTCTTATATATGTCTTCTATCCATTTTGAGTTGATTTGGGTATATGACAAGAGGTACAGATCTAGTTTCCTTCTATGTATGGATGTCCAGTTTTCCTAGCATCACTTGTTGAAGAGGCAGTCCTTTTCCCAATGTAAGCTCCTGTTGCCCTTGCCAAATATCAGTTGGCTCTAAGTATGTGCATGATTTCTGGGTTCTCTATTCTGTTCCATTGGTCTAAGTGTCTGTTTTTATGCCAGTACCATGCTGTTTTGGTTACTATAGCTTTGTGGTATAATTTGAAGTCAGATAGTGTAATGCCTCCATCTGGCTTTTTTTTTCCCCCCTCAGGATTGCTTTGGCTATTTGAGATCTTCTGTTGTTCCATATGAATGTTAGGATTGTTTTTTCTATTTCTGTGAAGAATGTCATTGGTATTTTGATGGGGATTGCACTGAAACTGTAGATCACTTTGGATAGTATGGACATTTTCACAATGTATATTCTTGCACTATCCAAGCGCATGGAATGTCTTTCCATCTTTTGTGACCTTCTGAATTTCTTTCAGCAGTAATTTATATCTCTCATTGTAGAGATCTTTCACCTCCTTGGTTAAATTGATTCCTAGGTTTTTTTGTTTTGGGTTTTTGTGTGTGTGTGTGACTGTTGTAAATGGGCTAGCTTTCTTGATTTCTTTTTCTGCTAGTTCATTATTGGAGTATAAAAATACTATTGATTTTTGCATGTTGATTTTGTACCCTGCAACTTTACTGAAATTGTTTATCAGCTCTAAGAGGACTTTGGTAGAGTCTTTAGGTTTCTCTATATGTGGGGTCATGTCATCTGCAAACAGGGGCAATTTGACTTTGTCTTTTCCAATCTGGATGCCCTTTATTTCTTTCTCTTGCCTGATTGCTCTGGCTAGTAATTCCAATCCTATGTTAAATATGAGTGGTGAGAGTAGCATCCTTGTCTTCTTCCTGTTCTTAGGGAAAAAACTGAAAGCTTTTCAGGATGACATTGGCAGTGGGTTTGTTGTATATGACTTTTATTGTATTGAGATACTTTTCTTCTTTTTTTTTTTTTTTTGTCTTTTGTCTTTTTTCCGTGTCCGGCAACGGATCGCAACCCTCAGTGTTGCCCCCGTACCGGACCGGGGACCGGCAACGGGATTGCAACCCTCGGTGTTGCTCCCGTGCCTCGCTCAGCCAGTGAGCGGGAGCCGGTCTGTATGTGGGATCCGAACCCTCGGACGGGAGCGCCGCCGCGCTTCCCAAGCAGCGCACTAACCAGTGCGCCACCGGGCCGGCCCATGGTATGAATCTTTTTTAAATCATTGTTTATTATTGATTTTTAACTTATTTGTGTTATGGCTAAAAGATGTTCATCTGTATGATGCCAACCTTTGGAACATTTTTAAGATTCTGATTTTCTGAGTCATTATCATGATGCAATGTTGAATTTTGTCAAATGCTTTTTCTGAATCTGTTGAGATAATCAAATGGTTTTTGTCCTTGATTTTGTTAATGTGGTGTATCATATTTATTGACTTACATTATGTTGAACCATCCCTGCATCCCTGGGATAAATCCCACTTGATCATGGTGTATAATTTTTTGATGTGTTGCTGTATTCTGATTGCTAATATTTTGTTGAGGATTTTTGTGTTTATGTTCATCAGAGATATTTGAAGGTCGTTTTTTATTTTGTTGTATTTGGTTTTGGTGTCAGGGTGATGTTGGCCTCACAGAGTGAATTTGGGAGAATAGCTTCTGTTTCAATTTTTTTGGAATAGTTTGAAGAGAATTGGTATTAATTCTTTAAAGATTTGGTAGAATTCAGCAGTAAAGCCATCTGGTCCTGGGCTTCTTTGTTGGGAGACTACTGATTCCTGCTTCAATGTCATTGCTTGTAACTGTTTGCTTCAGATTTTCTGTTTCTTCTTGGTTCAGTTTTGGTAGTTTGTACATGTCCAAAAATTCATCCATTTTCTTTCAAATTTGTTGGAGTATAGCTGTTTATAGTAGTCTCTAATGATTTATTTCTGTGATATTGGATGTAATGTCTCCTTTTTCATTTCTGATTTTTGTAATTTGGGTCATTTGGGTCTTCTCTCTCTTTTTTTTTTTTTTTTTTTTTTTTTTTTTTTTTTTTTTTTTTTTTAGTTAGCCTAGCTAATGGTTTGTCTATTTTGTTTATCTTCTCAAAAAGCCAACTTTTTGTTTCATTGATCCTTTGTATCATTTTGGGGGTCTCTGTTTCATTTAGTTCTGCACTGATCTTAATTATTTCTTTCCATCTACTAATTTGGGGATTGGATTGTTCTTATTTTTCTAGTTCTTAGTGTTATAGCATTGGGTTGTTTATTTGAAATCTTTCTATTCTTTTGATGTGTTTATTGCAATAACTTTCCCTGTTAGTACCACTTTTGCAGTATTGCACAGGTTTTGTTATGATGTGTCTTTATTTTCATTAGTTTCAAGAGACTTTTTGATTTCCTGGTTAATTTCTTCTTGGACCCATAGGTCATTCAGGAGCCTGTTGTTTAATTTCCATGTGTTTGTATAGTTTGCAGAGTTTTGCTTGTTATTGATTTCTAGTTTTAATCCATTGCAGTCTGAAAAGATACTTGAAATGATCTCAATTTTTTAAAACTTGTTGAGAATTGATTTGTGACCTAACATGTGCTCTATCCTAGAGAAAGTTCCAAGTGCTGATGAGAAGAATGTATATTCTATAGTTGTTAGATGAAATGTCCTGTAGATATCTGCCTGGTCCAATTGGTCTAAACTGTAGTTTAAATCCTGTATCTCTCAGTTGGTTTGCTGCCTAGGTGATTTGTCCAGTAGTGAGAGAGGGTGTTCAGGTCCCCCACTATTATTTGTATTGGGGCCTATCTCTTTCTTTAGGCCTAATAGTGTTTGCTTTATATATCTGGGTGCTCTGTGTTGGGTACACATATATTTATAATTGTTATATCTTCTTGCTGGATAGATCATTATATAGTGGCCTTCTTTGTCTCTTTTGATGGTTTTGGTTTAAAGTCTGTTTTACCCAATATAAGAATAGCTACTCCTACTTGGTTTTGGTTTCCATTCATGTGGTATATCTTTTTCCATTCCTTCACTATTAATGTCTGTGTGTCTTTACAGGTGAGGTGAGTCTCCTGAAGACAGCAGATAATTGGGTCTAGGTTTTCAATCCAATCAGTCAGTCTGATTCTTTTGATTGCTGAGTTTAAACCATTGATTTTTAGAGTTGTCATTGAAAGGTGTTGTCTTACTCCTGCCATTTTATCAATTTTCATTTGCATGTCTTAAATATCTTTTGTTCCTTTCTTTTCCTCTTATTGTTGGTCTTTGATGTTTGTTGGTTTTTTGAGGTGGTAAGATTTAGTTTCTTTCTCTTTCTCATTTGCATTTTTGTTCTACCAGTGGGTTTATTTCTTTCTTGTGCATTTGTGATAGTGGTTATCATTTTTTGTATTCCAGATATAGAACTCCTTTGAGGATTTCTTGCAGGGCTGGTTATATAGTGGTGAAATCATATAGTTTTCATTTTTGTCTGGAAAATACACTATTTTTTTCTCATTTCTGAAGAATTGCCTTGCTAAGAATAGTATTCCTGGCTAGCAGGTTTTTTTCTTTTAGTATTTTGAATATATCATCCCATTTTCTTCTGACCTGTACAGTTTCTGTTGAGAAATCTGCTTTTATTCTGATAGGGGCTCCTTTATCAATGACTGAACACTTTTCTCTTGCTGATTTTAGGATTCTCTCTTTGTCACTGAGTTTTGCTAGTTTGACTATAATGTGTCTTGGAGAGGATCTTTTTGGGTTGAATTTGTTAGAGGATATTGCAGCCTCCTGGGTCAAAAGGTACATGTCTCTCCCTGTAACTGGGAAGTTTTCCATTATTATTTTGTTGAATAGGCTTTCTATATGCCTTTTCCATTCTTCTCTCCTTCTGGAACACCTATGATATGAGTGATACTTAAAGTGGTCTGCTAGTTCTCTGAGATTTTCTTCATATTTCTTCCCTTTTTTTTTTTTTTGTCTGTCTCGGTTATTTTAAAAAGACTACCTTTGAGATCAGAAATGATTTCTTCTGCTTGCTCTAGCCTGCTGTTCAAGCTCTTGGTTGTGGTTTTTATTTTTGTTGAATGATTCCTTTCAGCTCTAGGAGTTCTGCTACTTTCTTTTTTAAGGTATTAATCTCTTTGTAAATTTCCTCCTTCATATTCTTGATTTTTTTTTTTTTTTCTCATTTCATTATATTGTCTGACTGAGTCTTTTCACATCGCAGCCAATTTCCTTAAGATTATTGCTTGGAATTCCTTTTCAGTCATTTCAAGGGTTTCCTACTCTATAGGGTTTGGTACTTGAGAATTACCATATTCCTTTGGTGGTGTCATATTTTCTTGATTTTTCCATATTTCTAGTATCTCTGCATTTATGTCTGATCATCTGGTAGAGCAGTTGCTTCTTCTATTACTCTAGTGTGAGCTTTGAGGAGAGAGACATCCTCTTCTTTTTCTGGTCTCTGCTGGTGACTCTCCTTGTGTCAATGTAGTCAAGTGGGTGGCAGGCTGCCTGCATAGTGGCTGTGACTGCTACTGTGGCAGCAAGCAGCTCTTGCAGCAGCAGTGGCTGTTGCAGTGGCTGTGGTGGACCACCCAAATGGAAATTGTGTGTTCAGCATGCTTCTGCCTTCTTCTGGGGGTTGAAGTGGGTGCTGTCCATGGCTCCTGCCTAGGATCCCAGGCATGCTCCTGCCTTTGCTAGGAGGTGGGCATTGCCCATGGATCCTGCCTAGGGCCCTGCGTGTACTCTTGCCTACTGTCAGGTGGTGGGGGTGCCCATAGCTCCTTAGTCTTGATTTCCATTAGCACCCTTCACTGAGTATCTCAAACGATTACCAACCTGCAGATTCCTCAATTCCTCACAGAAGGGCTCTCTTAAGTGCTGCTTCCCCTATCTCCCCTGGCAAGTTCATGTCTTGCCCCACAGTTAGGAATAACCCTAATATTCTGGGAATCAATATCACCATGGTCCCACTCAACCACACCTGGGGCAGACAACTAGGCTCTGACCTTGCTCCAGAATCAATGTCCTCCAACATCATTCAAGTCCACTAGATTCCTGTCTCATGGCCCTGTCTGAGTTCCTGCTGGGTGTCCTGACTGGTTCACTGGCTCTTGTGTGAATGGAACCCTGCCTTGTTCTTGGCAACACATACTCTACTCTGAAGACTTTCTCTTGGTCTAGAATTCTGCTCCTGAACTTCAGTCTGGTGGCTAGTGTCCTGTTTTCTGTGACAGATTTTCATAATGTTGCCTGCCTGCTTGAATCTCTATTACATACTCCTGATATCCTCTATGACAACTTGTTGGGACACTTCATCACTACATGTTGGGCCTCCTTGACTCTAGATGCTACCCTGGACTATCACCTGTCATCTCTTGGCAAGCCCTCCAGATATATTAAACCTTGATCTGGTTCTATCCCTGATCAGAGCCCTTCATGACTCAGTGGGAGGGTGTACTTCAGCTACTGTCCCTCCTGCCTTAGTTGAAGACCTCCTCCACGAAGCCTTCCCAGCTCTCCTCAGTTGGAAACATCAACACTAAAAACACCTTAGGAAGATTTTGGTTTAATATTACATTTCATGGATGAGAAACTGGTCTCCTGAAAGTGAAGGACTAGACTAAGGTTTCTGGGCCTAGTAACAATCAATCCTTATGCATTCAATGCAACAACAGTCCAAAGCAGGGATAGAAAAAAGGATGCTTGTGCTGGTTCTTCTGGAATGGTGCTTCTGAGCACTCCCCATGGAGAGATTGCTGGCCAAAGATGAACTTAGCACGATGGTGATGTAATGTCTGTGGGATTCCTCCGTGGGCCTTGGGCCTTCATTCTGGCACTCAAGACCTAACAGCACCTCTATGGTTGCAGCCAGTAAGAAAAGCTCTGGAAGCTTTCTAGGCAGGAAAGGCAGCAGAAGAACTGACGTGCGCCTGAGAACCAGTCATTGTAACCTTTACGATCCTGGATGAACATGAATCTTTGGGAAAAAGTAGATTCATGGTTGCTTTTAGTCCATCTACATACTCAGTTCTCCCCTCACCCACCACCACTCCCAAAACAAAACAAATCTACAAATAACTCTCTGTTAAAGATAGGGGAATTGAATGTGTCCATTTTTAATCCCACTCTGTCCCCAAACCTCACTAAAATGACGGTATAGAGGAAATATTTATACTCTCATAAGGGCAAATAGATCAGAAGAACAGACAGAGTAGATGAAACATTTGAAAGAGGGAAAGAAGACGGAGGAGAGGTCGCTTAGCAGAGCCAAGAGAGATGAGAGCTGACTGCCTGTAGAGGGAGAGAAAGACAAGAACTGAGCTGTTTTTCACTCTTCATCAAGGCTTCAGAGTGGGAGGTAGCTGGTATCTCTGAATGCAGGGTGGAGGGGCTCTGAAAGCAAAAACAATGTTTAGGTCACTTAAGGGCTAACTAGAATCTAGATCCCCCTTCTCAGCAGGATGCCTTTCTGTGTGGAAAACAAACAAATAAACAAGGACAACAGAAAACTTAACCAGGACAACTCTAGATTCAAAGGTACCACCAACCAAACTAAGGCACTGTGCTAAAAATGGGAGGGGAGTTAAATGAGAGTCCACATACTGAGCCTTGAGACCTTTAGCCCCTTCTCAAGTCACTGAGCTGAGGCTTCAGGCACTTACTGTCCAGGTGAGAGACCAGCAAATTCCTCTCTGCTGAAACTGACATATGCCAGGGAAGAGATTCAGACACTGACATTAGGGGACCCCCAACACAACAGCGGGTCCCCACCCAACAACCAGAAGGAAGCTTCCTCAGACACATACATTCCAATCAGCTTCTCAGGCTTCACAATTAAATGTGAAGACCATCCAAGAATCGTCAAAATGTTTAAGAAAACCTCCTCCCATTGAAAACAGATTCCAAAACAAAGAGGAAAAAAGAAATCAACACAATGCTGGAAGAAAATGAACACTTTTTAAAAACCACAATTAGTGTCCTAAAAAAGATAAAAGAAAAATTTGAATCTATGAAAAACATCCAGAATATTATTTTTAAATGCAGTCAAAATATAAGAACAAGTCTTTGAAAATTAAACATAATGACAGAAATTTTTAATTCTATAAAAAAAATTAGGGGATAAAGTTGGAGAAATCTATCAGAATAAAAATGAAGAAGACAATGAGGTGGAGAGCAGGAGAGAACAGCTAACAGAATGAGAGGATGAAACAAAGCGGTCCTTGTCCAACTAACAGGATTTCTAGAGGAAGGAAATAGAGGAAATAAAAAGTTTCATTTTTTATCAAAGAAATAATAGGAAAAAAATCCCAGAACTGAAGGAGATGATTTTCAAGACTTAGTATCCAGAGAGGTAAAGAACAACTCAGATCAAATTTTCCTAAAATTTCCAAGAGAGGGAACACGAAGAAGACCACTGATAGAAGTTCAGAAATCAGAATGGCATAAGACTTCTTAATGGCAATTGTAGAAACCAGAAATTAAAGATGCAATGCCTTTACTTTTGATGAAAAGGTTTTCAACCTAGAATCCAGCCAAAGTATCAACCAAGTGTGAGGGAGGAATCAAGGTCATTTTCTCAAAAAGAGAAAGAAAAAAAAGAAAGCAGATTTTTGCCTCACATCTATGCTTTCTGTTTTCTCAAACAGAAAAAAGAAGTCATTTGTATATCCTCATATGATAAATGTGTATTCATCTCCTTTGCCCATTTTTTAATTGGGTTACTTGTTTTCTTACTGTTGAGTTGTTTGAGTTCTTTGTATATTCTGGATATTAATCCCTTGTCTGATGCATAATGTGCAAATATTTTCTCCCATCCTCTAGGTTGTCTTTTCGCTCTGTTAATTGTTTCTTTTGCTATGCAGAAGCTTTTTAGTTTTATATAATCCCATTTGTTTAATTTTTTCTTTTTCTGCTTTTGCGGTCATATTCATAAAGTCTTTGCCCAGTCCTATATCCTGAAGCATTTCCCCTGTTTTCTTTTAAGAGTTTTATAGTTTCAGGTCTTATATATAAGTCTTTAATTCATTTTGAGTTGATTTTGGTATATAATGAAAGGTACAGGTCTAGTTTCATTTTTCTGCATGTGGATTTCCAGTTTTCCCAGCACTGTTTATTGAAGAGGCAGTCTTTTCCCCAATGTATGTTTTTGTTGTCTTTGTCCAAGGTCAGTTGGCTGTAAGTATGTGGGTTGATTTCTGGGTTCTCTATTCTGTTCCATTGGTCTGGGTGTTTTTGTGTCAGCACCATGCTGTTTTAGTTACTATAGCCTTGTAGTATAGTTTGAATTCAGGGAGATTATGCCTCCAGCTTTATTTTTTTTTTGCTCAGAATTGCTTTGGCTATTCAGGGTCTTTTGTTTTTCCATATGAATGTTAGGATTGTTTTTTCTATTTCTGTGAAGAATGTCATTGGTATTTTGATGGGGATTGCATTGAACCTGTAGATTACTTTTGGTAGTATGGACATTTTCTCAATGTTAATTCTTCCAATCCAAGAGCATGGAATGTGGAATGTCCTTCCATCTTTTTGTGTCCTCTTTAATTTCTTTCAGCTGTGATTTGTGGTTCTCGTTGTAGAGATCTCTTTGGTTAAATTGATGCCTGAGTATTTCAATTTTTTAATTGACTATTTTAAATGAGATTCAGGGAAAGGCAAATCAAACTGCACTGAAGTATCATCTCACCCCAGTTAGACTGGCTACTATCAAACAGACAGAGAATAACAAAGGCTGACAAGGATGTGGAGAAAGGGGAACACTCCTACACTGTTGGTGGGACTGTAAATTAGTGCAGCCATTGTGGAAAAAAGTATGGAGGTTCCTCAAACAGCTACAGATAGAACTGCCATACAACCCAGCAAAAGAATGGAATAGCCAAAAGAATGGAAATCATCATGTCAAAGGAATACGTGTACTCCCGTGTTTATTGCAGGTCTATTTACAATAGCCAAGAGTTGGAATCAACCCAAATGTCCATTGACAGATGACTAGATAAGGAAAGTTTGGTATATATAGTCAATGGAGTACTACTCTGCCATAGAAAAGAATGAGATTCTGCCATTTGCAGCATCATCTACGAACTCAGAGAAAATTATGTTAAGTGAGATAAGCCAGACACAGAAAGAGAAATACCATATGTCCTCACTCATAAGTGGGAGCTAAAATAAAGAATGAAAAGAAAGAGAAAGAAGGAAAGAAAGAAAAAGAAAGAAAGGATAACAGTAATACATTAGACTTTCAAAAAAAGGGAACAGAACTGTGATTACTAGAGGTGGGAAAGGGGGAGGGGGAGGGGATTAGTTAGAAACTAGTTAAGGATCACAAAGATTGAAGATTGATTTTGTTTTGTAAACATGAGTGTACTAATTATACTGATTTGATCACCACATATTGTACGCATGTATTGATATTCGATTCTGTACCCCACAAATATATAATCAATAATATATAGATAGATAAGTAAATAAATAATTTTTAAAAAAGAAAAAAGAAGTCATGAGATAGAGGGGAAAAGGGTCCAGCATGAACAAGAGTTGAGGAGATTGCCAAAATAAACCTGAGGGAACCTCCTAGGATAGCAGCCGTGTCAACAGCCTAGACGACAAGCCCTCACAGTGGCTCCAGGAAGGATGTGTCCAAGGAGAAATTGTCAAGTGCTGGGTCATTTGATATATTTAACCATATTGAGAATAGTGCTGTTCAGAGAGTTCAGGTGCATAAAATACTAAGCCAATTAAAAAAGAGAGAGAGAGACTTTAGGCATTCATTACACTAGCCCACTGGGAAAAAACCCACAATCATAGCATTTGGGTAACTCAGCTGCAAAAACTAAAAAAATAGTTATAATAGTGCAAACCTGGAATATTGATTTATCTGAAAATTGTGATCCCTATTGGAAGATGGGGGTAGTACTGAGTGTAGCATGGTGGGGGTTGGGCAGGTGTATGAGGAAGTCTAAGAGAATTAAATCCTCATCTTTCATAGTAGTCAGTCAGTAGATTTCCCTCAAAATGGAAAATCGATGTGCATCAGTATAAGCAGAGTACTGAGGAATGTGGAGGTAAATATCAAAAGATATGTGCAGACTTGAGACGGAGAAAAAAAAAAAGCCCAGGGCTCCTGTGTTTCACTATAAGCCCTGTCTCATGCATTTTAATTTTTTAGCCATATAATGTTTACTGTCGTAGAAAAAAAAGAAATACAAATGTTTTAAACCTACAGATTTAAATTTCAGTGATGTGTCTTATCTTACAGTTCTCGTCTGAGATATAAAGTAGGGTTATGCAGGTGGTCACCCCTTGGCCTTCTACACTATTCCATAACATTTCCAGTGTTCACATGGTGCCAGGCACTCCTCTAGGCTTTGGGGATAGAAGAGAAGGCAGATTGGGACCACGTTTTATAGGTAGAACTGTACAGCTGGCGGGACTTGTTAGCATGAGGGAAGGAGAAAGCAAGCAACTGGATGGATGGAGTAAGAGAGGATTATGAAATCAAGAGTTCTGTTTTAGCCCAAATAAGTTTGGATGGCTTATAAAATCCAAATAGATTTGTCAACTAGGCAGGGACATTCAAGCATAGTACACAGTAAAGACAACAGAACTGGAAATATAATTTGGGACAGACAGGCATGATTAAGTACAGAGATGTGCCTTTCCAACTCCACATGATCCCTGTGCTCCCAAAAAACATGATTCTGGCAATGAAGGACCTATTTTCCCATTAAATACTAAAAACAGGCTCAAATGACCGGACAGTACCAGAAATATTAGCCCAGTGTTCTAATTGTCCTAATCCAACAAGGAGTAAATAAAATAATTCTTTGCATAGAAGTCTTCTAAGGTTTTACCACCAACCCAAACTGCAGCCTATTGAATTTACAGAAAATTAATAGGAAATTATAGGGCATTTGCATTATGAAACTAGTACCATGGACCCCAATGTGTACCGTTGTCATCCGAGCTTTGCGCAAATAGGTAAGAAGGTCTCCTCCTTCCATCAGTTCCAGGATAATATACTGGGGTTCATTCAGAAGACAAACTCCAAGCTGCTTCAGAATGTTGGGATGATTAAACTTGCTGAAAGGTACAAAGACACAGGCTGGATGACATGACAGTAACAGGAGACCTAGCTGAGAGATTTTTATGGAGTAGAGCAATTCTTTAAACAGTTTTCTTCAAAACCCCAGATTTATTTTCTGTGATAGGTGAAAGCTTTCTTTCCCAAGTACTGGGCCATGTGCTTGCCTTAAGGCAGTAATATGGCAACCCCTAGTGGCCAATGCATGTGGATAGACTAGGGTGGTTTTGAGAAGGAACAGCATTTATGTAAGTACTTTATGTTTTGAAAAGGAAGTCATTTTGACAAATAGCCTTCTTCGAAAGGTATTTGAAACATTATGTTTTTGGTCATAACAAGTATGAAACATACTTTCTCCCTTTTAGAGAAACAATTCAGACACACAGGTTTGGCTACACTGGTTTCTCAAGACATCAGAGTAAGCCCCTGCCTAATGATTGAAGCCCATCTTCTCTTTAAAATGTCTTTAAGTAGTTTTTATGGCCATAAACTGATTAAAACCTTGCAGACAAATTTACTAAGACAAGGGATATTTTCACTGACAAAAAATACATCAGAGAACTCTCTCCTACTTGGCCTCCTTGACCCATTATCACACATTTAGAAGAAAAACTGCCTGTTTAAAGCTGAGCAGCTTCAGAATTCACTTGCAAAACACACCTCCTATTGAAGATAAAAGAAAGGAGGACCTTTTGCCTGAGGACTGCCAGCACCCAGGCTCGGAAGACTGGCCCCTATAGACTCCTTATTACTACAGACTTGGTTCCATTTAAACCTTTCAGCCATGTTTGTCTTGGGAATGACACGTTATGTCAGGTCATTTTGGATGTTAAAAATTGAACAAACAGATGTAAAGGCTTTCGGCTCATACCAAGAGATAATTATTTCAGAGCTACCCTGATACCTCATCAGATGTGCCTCCTTCAGGAATTCAATTTTCTCCTGGTCTGTAGAGCCCTTCTTCAAAGTCTGTGCAAGACAAAAATAAGTTAGGAGTCAGTATAGCAGACATTTCTATGAGCTCAGTGGTTTAATGGAAATAATCATTATTTTGTCTTGTTTTGTAATACTAACCCCCAAAGCTGGAAAAAGATCACAGATAAAGCATGTGTATGTGTTCTATAAACCTAGTTACATGTTAGTTCCTGTTATTGTTAGTGTTCAAGTAGGGAAATCTACTAGATAAAAGATCTATTAGTATTTACACAAAGTACCTCCAAAATATAGACATTTTTAAAAGAGACCAAGTTTAGTGTTTAGTCCAATTTTTTAATTTTCAAATTTTTCAGCTCAATATCTGTTCCCCCCAGTACCTTGCTAACAATACACTGATTAATTTCTTGGAAGCAAGGTGCCCAATCCCAGGCAATTGATCTAAACTAATCATGAAAATTGTGGTCTGAAATTTCTCTGCCTCCCTTGCAAGTTAGCATAGTCATATGACTAAGTTTTGGTCAATGAGATGTAAGAGAAAAACTGCTGAGAAAGGAGAGAGATTCATAGAAAACCTTTGCTTTCCTGAATGTATATATCTAGCACCATCCTTCCCCCTCTCCCTGGCAGAATGAAGATGTGATGCCTGGTTCTTTGGCAGCCATCTTGAGACCATGAGCAATAAGCATGTATAAAAGTCAAGAGAATCTCAGTAGTACTGGCTCTGACCTGACACACTACTACACCAAAGTCAGCATCATCTTGGTATGTGAGAAAAATAAACACTTGTTTAAAACAGTTGAGGTTGCAATACAGTTACAGGACTTTTAAATGATATCATTTGGAAGTGGAGAGAATTTTGTCAACTTTTCTAGTCATATAGCCCACCCTCAGAGCAATAAATCTCCAATAAGCAGTAATCAGGACATTGCTCAATTACATAAAAGATTCATCACCCCTCCATAAAAAGAAAGTTTTACGGGCCGGCCCGGTGGCGCACTGCTACAGTGCGCCGCTTGGGAGCGCAGCAGCGCTCCCGCCGAGGGTTCGGATCCCACATACAGACTGGTTCCCGCTCACTGGCTGAGCGAGGTGCGGGCGCGGCACCGAGGGGTGCGATCCCATTGCCGGTCCCGGTCCGGTACGGGCATGACACTGAGGGTTGCGATCCGTTGCCGGACACAAAAAAAGACAAAAAGGAAAAAAAAAAAAAAGAAAGTTTTACAAAAGTATGAGAGTATATCCATTGTTTCCTTAAAAATACATGAAATATACCATGATGAAAAATTGTGTAATACAGAGGTCAACAGACTACAGCCTGTGGGCCAAATCCAGCCTGTCATGTATTTTTATGCAGCCTGTAATCTGAAAATAGTTTTCACCTTTTTAAATGGCTGAAAAAAGTCAAAAGAGGAATACTATTTTATGACACATAAAATTATATGAAATCATAAATAATTTTATTGGGACACATCCACACTCATTTGCTTACATGTTTGTGACTGCTTTAGAACTATAATGACAGAGTTGAAAAGTTGCAACAGAGACTGTATAGCTAACAAGCCTAAAATACTTACTATCTGCCCATTTAAGAAAATGTTTCCTGACCCCTGGACTAGCACCTTGAGAACATGTTTTATAACTCCAGTTCTCTTACAGCATGTTTGAAGTAAAATAACCGTCTGCCAGGTCTTAGTTAATTAGTGGCATTAGAGGTAATGGAAACCCTGAAGATTTTCTGTTGATTACAGAAGCCACCTAGGAAATAGGGAGGAAGGGAACATGATTTCTGTAGCTATGGATAGGCTTCTACATTCTACCAGTCCTCTCTTCAACTAAGAGCACTCAATTTTTATTATAATCGTGTCCATGCAAATTCATGTAAATATGGTGACATAACATGTCAGGAGTTCAGAGATCCACATTACCTTCACTGCTACTTTGATTTCTCCACTTCCAGCTCCTAAGATGTCTACTGCTGTCCCTTCATACACTTCTCCAAAGGCTCCACTTCCCAACAAGAGACGTAGAGTCAGTTTTTCCCGAGGGAAGGCAGGAAGATTTTCAATCTCCTCTTGGGTCGGAAGAGTACTGTAAGATAACATTTTCGTTCTCCCAAAATACATATGGTTTACGTGTTTGTATCAGTATTGGTGTTTACATTTGAGAGAGAAAAAGAAAGAAAAATCTCATGGCTTTGCAGCATTGTGGGTTCCATGTGATAGGGATATGGAATTTTTTGTTCCTGTTATACTTCAGTATTTCATCACCTTTTACCCAGACAGAGCATGCCTCTTTGCTTGTAGGCACCTTCATTTTGATAGAAACATACATGTGTGTGCATTGCCTCGAGATTTTTATGGTAGCTTGTCCTGTCAAAGTTAGGAGTTATTAACTTCTTCATGTTGCCAATTTGTGTAAAAAGCTATTGCAAATTATCTATAGATGCATCTGGGTTTATGAGGTCACTTTAACTGCTTCACACACCTGATCTCTCATGTAAAACAAAAATCAACACCATCACCATCAGGTTAACTTTTGGGAAGCCAGTTTTCTCACTTGGAACATTGGGGGGAAGCCCCCACATTAAAAATGCTTTGAATTCTTAATGGGGAATCTTGAATATCAGATATTCTGTGTAAAGTACTTTCTCAGAGAAAAGTCACCTGTGAATAGCTGATTTAGGTCACCTCTGTGTCTACTTCAAATCCTTTGTTTTTATGTCTTGAATTATACATTTCCAGAAGCGAGGTCTATGACCATATAATTCCTTTTTGCATAGACCATAATACTGTTTCATACGAAGAAACACTTAAATATTTTCCCTAATTATGACTGCAAAGGAAGTTCAAAACCCATCTGTCTTAAAGAAGTTATGTAGGCAATCTCCATACAACTTCTGCAATGGAATTGACCGACAATAGCACATACACAACGCCCATGTACTTTCTCTCTTCTCAAAAACTGCCTCCAACTGAACCAACTATGTTACTATCTACTCTCTTCAGTGTAGTATTTATCTCCTTCTTTCACTTGCTTTTGAACTACATGATAAAATATTGGAAAACAATGGATTTTTCTGTATTTCCCTTATAGGATAACCACATAATTTGCTATCTATGCTGGGTCACATTTGAGACTGAAAGATGTTATAATTATGCCAGCAGAATAGGCACAAACCAGGACCAGCCTGGATAATGCAGGTTGCATAGGCACTCTCATTATTGTCACCCACCCTTTGCCCAAGTGGTCCATGACAATGGCCCAGGCTACGTACTGTATTGCATAGCAGGCATTAGCCAGTCCTACTCCAGGTGCCAGACCTCGTAGCTCAGCAAACTCTTTGTCTTCGTTTATGAGAACTGTCAGCCCTTCCTTGGAAGATTTTGGATTTTTCAATCTTCTATGCCAGACTATAAAGAAAAAAATGATATAATTTACAGAATAGAATATTGCTTTTTTTTCATTAGGAAATGTTAACAGTGCATTTTAAATGTGTACATATAAGAACACTATTGGTAGAATAACATAACTTGGTTAAAAAAATAGAAAAACTAATTAAATCCAGGTAAAAATCCACATGAAAACACACAGCTTATACCACATCACTTATCATTGCACTTCTCAGAGTAAAGCTTGATACATTTCTTACTGCTATTGTAAACAACTGGAAGTATAGTATCTTAATATTAGAACTTATTTTTCAATATCACCCATAAGCTACAGTCAAAATAAACCAAAACAAACTTGCATAATAATTATTATGAAACAAATTCATATCTAAGTTCAAACATATCGGGGTTATACTCCTCAGCAGATCCGAGGGAACACTCTCAACATAATCATACATTTCTTTTAAAAAATGCAGAGAAAAAGAGTGTATATCCATTGCTGTGCATACACACATACTCAAATATGTAGAAAAATTATTGGAATGAGATCCATCAAAATGTTAGCTCTGTTCCCCGCAGCTGTGGAATTATAAGTTGTTTGTAGTATCTTCCTTAAACAAGGAGCAGATACTATATTACGATGATAAAAAAGTGTTATTTTTTAAAGATTAAAATACAATTATGCCAAGAATATTACCCATTTATACTAGAGTACTGGTTCAGAAATTGAAAATAGCAAAGATGCTTTGGGAGATGATCATTAAAATTTGAACTTTGTTTCATAATAGCTTCTGTACCCAAGGGGTTAGAGTTCTACTCAAGCAGTTTCACATGAGGAACCACACAGTGAAAAGTTGCAAGTACCTTTGCTAATGTTATTTTTCAAACTTGAAATGCTCTCACCACCCCTCTCCATTTTTGAAGGTCCAGCATAAGCCCCACATGTTCAGTGATGCCTTCTGAGACCTCTGCAACCTCCCTGATTATTTAACACATATCTTGCCATTTATCTTTTCACACCAGTATGTCTTACCTCCCTCATCAAATGGTAAACTCATGACGTCAATTGCATTTTACCACTTTATATTTTCTTCTACTTCCAGTATAAGGCTAATGTTGCACATTAGATAAGACCACTCACCAAATCAAAGGCTGTTGATGCTTAATTTTAAGTGCATCTTTCAATTTTGTATTGATAAGTATGACTGATGAGAGCTCTCATCACAATACAAATTTTAAAATAATTGCTGCTTTTCATTATTTTAATAGCTCAATCTTTTCTCATGCACTCACACACTCCTACTACTGAAACCACATGCACAGCTACTAAAAGCAAAAAACCAAATTAGCTTAGCTATACTAAAAAATTTGTGAGTTCCAAACAGAATAAAGACCTTAAAGTCCTGAGAAAGTCAGATATCCATAGGATGTCTGGAAAGCACAACAGGTTGTCTGAAATTATTTCATGTTCATCCACTAGAGTTATGGGTTTAAACAATGTTGATGTACAAGTAGGCAAGCAAGGGTCAGATGAAGGATTCTCCATGTAATTCCCCTTCCCAGTAGGAAAGCAGACAAGCCGTCAAGGCTATATGTCAGCTGCCAAATATACTGCAGTCATATGCGTAATTCTGGAGGGCCGGCTTAGTGGCGCAAACATCAGCTGTGCGAGACAGACTCCCTGGAACCACAGGTTAAAATCCTGGCAGGGTCAGCTGAAATTTTTAGCTTTCCAAGTTAGCTAAAGGAGTCCCACATAGCATCTGGGTGGAATCTTTGAAAAGAAATACTAATTCAAGTTTCAAAGTGCTCTTTGATAGCTTATGACTTAAATCCGTTTGGAGAAGAATGAAGATTTAGAATGCTTAGTGAAATATTGGCTTTCTTGAACCTCAGAGAGTCCAACTTTACAACTTCCTGAATATGTGCTTGAGTGCTCTTTTCTGATAAGTGTCATGCTTTTCTTGCACTCCTTCAGCATGTCAGGGACTCTCAATTTTTGCAGTAGATAGGGGGGCCCATTTATATTATAACCCAAAGCAGGACATTTGGGGGACTGAAAGGGAATGCTATTAATTTTTATGCTGAAATAATAGTAATAAACCAGATTGTATGATCAATATGATAACCCTATAGGCCTGATATCTGACCATTTGGGGTTGTCACTATATCTTTAAACTAAATCTTTAAAAAGAAGGACATTTTAGGACTAGCACATTAGTATAAAATGAATAGTGGGAAACACCTAACTTTCTGTCTACCTAACCTAATTTTTTTTTTTTTCCTTTTTGTCTTTTTTCGTGTCCGGCAACGGATCGCAACCCTCAGTGTCGCGCCCATACCGGACTGGGACCAGCAACGGGATCGCAAACCTCGGTGCTGCGCCTGCACCTCGCTCAGCCAGCGAGCGGGAACCGGTCTGTATGTGGGATCCGAACCCTCGGCGGGAGCACTGCCGCACTCCCAAGCGGTGCACTGTAGCAGTGCACCACCGAGCCAGCTCTAATTTTTTTTTGCTTTCTGATCATTTATAAATGAGCAGAGATTTGAAATAAGCAGGTCAGACGTCTGAAAGTGAAAATGGATCTTACAAGCCAGAAACGGATCTTGTGCAAAAAAGGCCCTACTCCTTCTAAACCAGGCTGTCTGCCTAGAGACCAAAACTATCCTGACCAAAGATTGTTACTGGCCTTCCACTAATCCTACACTTTTTTTCTACCCAGAGTTATTTTTCTTTTATTTAATTCAAACTGAAAGCCATAAAACACTTGCACATAGCCAATCAGAAACAAATGCTGTTTTAAAGAAAGCTGAAAGTTGATGCCCTTACAAGTGGTTTATCTAAAGTACATCATGAAATGTAAATACAGTTTTTAATAAAATAATTACATCTAGGGCCGGCCCGGTGGCGCACTGCTACAGTGCGCCGCTTGGGAGCGCAGCGGCGCTCCCGCTGAGGGTTCGGATCCCACATACAGACCGGCCGCTCACTGGCTGAGCGAGGTGCGGGCGCAACACTGAGGGTTGCGATCCCATTGCCGGTCCGGTCCGGTACAGGCGAGACACTGAGTGTTGCAATCCATTGCCGGACACGAAAAAAGACAAAAAGGAAAAATAATAATAATAATAATAATTACATCTAGATAAGAAAAAAATCACAGAAGTTAGTAGTTGTGAAAGTGTAGCCAAAGGTAACTGTGAATTTTATGAATTTATTTAATCAGGTCATGTTTCATGTGGGAGCATAGATAATCTGAGAGCTAAATCAACCAGTATAATCAAATAAACAGCTTATTACCAAGTTTTATAATCTGCAATACTTACCAAAGGCCAATGGGATTGTAACAATAGGAAATATTCCAACTATAACAGTTAGTATAAAACTCGTTTCTGGTATCCAAAAACTGTCTAACGATATAAATGAGAAAAAGAAATTAAATCACAGAATAAAGCTAAATAGTCCCAGTTCTACCTAAGCACAGAGTGATATATCAGTTATTAAACAGTTGGTAGCTACAAATTATCCATGCAGACAGTATTTACACCGTGGGAAATCAAAATCAAGATTTTTTTGTGTGTTTTTCCCCCAGAGTGCCAGTTTACCAACACATTATTGGAATATACCCACTCAATTTTCTACTTTAAAATGACTGGGGAAACATGTATAATCTTTTCAATGAATTTGGGACAAACAAGTCTCAGTCTTCATATATTAAATAGGATTATTATTTTTTTCCATAATACCTTCATACATACTTAGTTCTGTGGGTATTAAACTGAGGAATATAAACATGAGAACACGGTACCACCTCTTAGGTGGTTTGAGTTTTGTACAGGAAACACACATTCAGACCAAAGCTCAGCAAACTGTAGCCTGAGGGCCAAGTCTGGCCACAGCCTGATTTTGTGCCACCTGAGAGCTAAGAATGATTTTTACATTTTTAAAGTATTATTTTTAAAAAGAAGAAAAGAAGAGCATGCTACAGAGATTGGATGGAGCCTGCAAAGTCTAAAATACTTACTCTTTGGTTCTTTTCAGAAAAAGTTTGTCAAGCTCGTATGTAGAAAACAGTGATACAAATAAGAATGATGTAAATTCTATATAGAGTGTGTGTGTGTGTGTGTGTGTGTGCGCGCGCGCGCGCGTGTGTGTGTGTGTGTGTGAAGTAAAGGAAGTCCCAGCTAAGGGGTGCCTGGTAGATGATGGGGCTGTGTTCTAGACTGAGTTAAACACAAGGCCAAAGACTGAGTGGCATAAAAGATTTTTACCAATCAGAGATGGCCACAACATAGGGATAAATACTGGGAAAGATGATCCACAGTTGGAGGACAAACCACAGAAGGCCATACATGCCACACGGAAGTTTGTAGTTGATGCTGAAGGCAGTGAATGGAGAGCCATTGTGGGTGTTTCAGAGAGGGGTTAAGTGATCCAGCCTGCGCGTCAGCTAGATTAACTGTCAGTGGTGTGATGAAGCCAAGAGAGCAGGCAGGACACGATACCTTAAATTAAGAAAACCAGGGTGGAAGTAGGAAAATGGCAACTCACCAGAGAGAAATCGAGATGGTAAAAGCAATAGAATTCAGTGACCGAGTGGAGAGAAAAATTAAATATGGTACTGAGATCTCTGGCCCATGTGACTAGAAAGATAACATATTGTAAACTAAAACAGGATACACAGTGGAAGAGATAGATGTTAGGGAAGAGATAAAAAATAGTTTTAGGCCTATTGTATATAAGATGAGAGTACCAGGGACAGGATAATAAGGCTATATAGGTAAAGACTAGGTTGTAGACATCCTTAGAAGCCTATTTAGGAGCCTGGGATTGATGTGTAGGCATTAAAGAGGATCTGGTTATTACTAAGGACAAAAATGACATGGTGATAATGATGTTTTAGGAAGATCACATCAGATGAATTGAACAGTTCAATAGTTTGGATGATAAGTTATATAGTCACCGTGTCTATTGCTAATGTTAAGAATACACCTATCTTTATTTCTGAACCTTCACATTATAAGCTGTGTAGTCAGACATCGTAACATACCTCCAACTAATATGATATTCTCACTGATTCCACTGTATTCACCAAACCCCAGATTATTTGCAGCTACTACTCTGAACTGAAATGTTCCTTTTAGGTTTTGGAGTTTCCATGTGCAAATGCTACTACAGGATCCATTAAATGTTATCTTCCACTTTAAATTCTGGTTCTGTGAATCATTTGAAGTGTGCTTTCTGCAAAAGAAACAGTAAAATAATAAATACAGAAACTATATTTGACAATTTATGTGTTACTTCTAGTTGCTCATGTATTGTTTTAATAACAGAACTCCAAAGAGTCTCCCATGGCCTACTTTGCTCTTGATCTCATTCCTCTCACATGGTTTGGCTACAAAACACAGCATGGTTTTATAAAGTCATCCAGTGCTGCATGGAGCCAACCAACTCAGCCCACCAAGAAAGTTACAAATAATCAATGGCCAAGAGAAGGCTGAAGATCCTTTTCCTACTATTAGAAGGTGTAAACTTTCTTCACAATTCCAGACGTATAAGATAATTATCCCATAATTTTTAAATGGTAAGTTTCTCTTTTTCCTAATTTTCAGTCTCATGTCATTTGTAGTTTATTTTACCACATCTGCATAAAACACAGAATATAAAATTGATAAGGAAGGTGAGTTAGTTTAGCTACCAACATTATCATTATATCTCAGATTCTAAGGTTCACTGCTTCCTTTTGTATAGACCGACATTCAACCTCAAAGTCAATCCACATCGTTCATCATATGGAACATGAGCTAAGTTCAAAAGACATAACTGGGCTGGTCAGTTAGCCAGTTAGCTAGAGCATGGTGATGATAACACCAAGGTCAAGGGTTCAGATCCCCATACCAGCTAGCTGTCAAAGAAAAAAAAAAGAGACATAACTGGAATGGCTTTTAACAGAATCATTGACTAAAGGCAAGCTCGAGGTATACCAGTTAGGTCTTCTCTGATGATGATGAACATCTCTGGTCTAAAAAGTTTCAGGACGTGGTACCAGCCCACAGTAAGCTTAGGGATATGTACTAGAAGCTAGTACTGCTTCTGCTAACTGAGTGGTCATTCTGAAAGGTCAACAAGGATAAAGAGGGCTGAGCCTCAGCAGGGTCAGGGAACAGGCAAGAACATCAGGAGTATGAGGGCAGCAGAGTTGGTCACAACTGTTCCCAGGAGCTGGCCAGCATCAGGAGCTAAAAAGAGGCAAGGAAGGATTCTTCCCTAGAACTTTCCGAGGGAGCATGGTCTTACTGACATTTTGATTTCAGACTTCTAACCTCCAGAACCATGAAAGTAAATTTCTGTTGTTTTAAGCCACCTGGTTGGTAGTACTTGGTTATGGCAGCCCTAGGAAACTAACAAAATCTGCTCAGCTCCCAAGTTGGTGCACTTTGCACTACCACTGCACCACCAGCAAGTACACAGAGTCCAACTAGAATGTCCTGACTGAAGAACTTTGAAGTTACAATTCATTCTGTCATCCTACAGTCTATGTCTTGACAGTGGAGACCTGAGGCAAGGAGTATGCAAAATATTTAGATGGAGCAATGCACTTAGGTGTTAGTGTGGGGAGCACACTGAAGGGGTCCTAGCAAGAGCCATGGGGTGGCCTGGTTGGTGAATTCGATTACAGTCAAAGACCAACAAGACAGTTCTGTAGGTCAAAACTTATTTTACACTACATGGAAAACAGTAACAGAAATTTTAAGAAGATTTCTATTAGAAATATGGCTAAGGGAGTTCTCTAGCATGAGCAGGAAATTTTTTTTAAGGTACTGGGAATACTAGAGCAAGATGAAGCAAAAATAGATCTAAAGCTCAAGTTGCCAGGACTATAATTATGGAAGTGACTTTTGTCCTTGGAGCTTCTTAAAAGATGGTTTTATAGTCCTGTTAGGAGAGTATCTTTGGAATTTGGAAATCGCCCCTCAAGTTGGCATGAAATCAGTCCTTCTGAGCCAATTATGGTTCACTGAGCTCCCCATACTGGCCAGATCTGAGGTTGCTGTGTCCATCAGTGGCTCGTTTTCATTGACGGTACATTTGCAGTCACTAGGAACACACTGCAAACTGTACTCTTCACAACAGACAGAGGACCCTGTGTGACCTATACACTTCAGACCATTTCAGTTGACCTTGACCTAATTTTACATGCTGAAACATACCTAGCCATTGCCAGTTCTCTTTAGAGAGTATCCTAAAACACACTAGCATCAGAAATTTACATGCATTCCATCATCTAACATTAAACATCAGCTCAGTTTCTTAAACAGAATAGATATAATGTAAATATTGGTTATATGAGCCTATGATTGAATGATTCTCATAAAATTTTTTGGTTTTTTTTGTCTTTTTTTCGTGACCGGTAAGGGGATTGCTACCCTTGGTGTGGTGTCGCCCACACCGCACTCAGCCAGTGAGCACACCGGCCATTCCTATATAGGATCCGAACCGCACTCAGTTTCTTAAACAGAATAGATATAATGTAAATATTGGATATATGAGCCTATGATTGAATGATTCTCATAAAATTTTTTGGTTTTTTTTGTCTTTTTTTCGCGACCGGTAAGGGGATTGCTACCCTTGGTGTGGTGTCGCCCACACCGCACTCAGCCAGTGAGCACACCGGCCATTCCTATATAGGATCCGAACCGCACTCTCCCGAGTGAGCCACGGGGTCGACCCTTCTCATAAAGTTTTGACAAGCAGTTGCAGATTTCTGATAATGACATCATCTGTCTTATAATTAGAGTGCCAAGGCCAACCTCTAGGTATTGGCCAAAGAATGTAATAATACACACAAGGTCCTTAAATTAAAGATTCTTTGTGTTTATATATAAATAAGCTTTCATAAGTATGGTTACTTTTGATCACATTACAATTAACTGCTTAGCTGTTTGTAGTTTACAAAGCACTTTGCAAACATACGTACCTGATCTCAAGGATATAGTAGATAAGTCTACTTCCATTATCTTCAGCTTTTTCCCACTGTATTGAACTTTTACTCCCTTCTAATAATTTAGGAATGCCTGGTTTACTTGGTACTCCAGCTTTGGGGAAAAAAGAAAATATTGGTTGATATGTTAGAAGTGTGAAATATTCTGTATGACATGTTTCTATAGAGTATGTTACTAATAGGAAAGACAAATACATTAAAGAAATATTCAGAAATATTCTGTTATGAGCACATATTTTTAAATAACTATGTGAAAACTTTATTAATGATAGATTAGATGAATTAGTGATAAGACTGACAATATATCTTGTTAACCTAAATAACAGAGAGAGGCTCTCTGAAAGAAAAATTAGTTTAATTGGGAATGTAACATTGCAATGGAAATATATATATATGCCCTAGTAAACCATGTGAGTTTTCAGGATGGTAAAGGGAGACAAGGGGTTTTAAAGGAAAAGTAATGTAAGATTATATAATTGTTTGAGGATAATTATTGAAGGATCAATAACAAGAGTGATGTCAGTCCAAGGTTGGACAGGCAGTTGGTGGGCTGGTGCCCTCAAAGAAGTATTTTGTGGTAAGGTTTCAATGGCCTTTGTGCAAGGTTGTGGTTTTGCATAATCCTTTGTGACAATTTTTGTTATTAGTCATTCATGCCTGAGAACCCTCCCTTCATGGCCTTTCCTGGCTTTATTTGTCAGGATTTGTTTTTTGTTTTTGTTTTTGTTTTATTTTTGGTGGCTGGCCAGTACAAAGAGCCAAACCCTCAACCTTGGTGTTACAAGGCCACACTCTAACCAGCTGAGCTAACCAGCCAGCTCCTGTCAAGGGTTGTTTTTAACACAAGTGACTCCATTTTGATTCCAACAACTTTCACAATCTCAACTCGACACAAAATAAGTCATAAATGCAAACAAAGAAAGCTATTATAAATTTTGGAGCATTTTCCCTCCATTCTTCTAGGGATCAACTTGGAGTTCTGGTATATCTTTTGAAAAACCTTAAATGGACTTTCGAGATTTTTTTATTTTTAGCATCTGGAATATAGTAGTCACTTAATAAGTATTTGTTGAACACTCAGTAACACTATTTTTATTTAATTTTCACTGCAAAATATATTTGCCTGTCATAGCCAGACAGGCAAATAGAGTTCTTAAAGGAGAGATAATTTTGCCCAGTTCGGTATCCTTCAAGACCAGGCCTTATTAACTCATTACTGCCTTTTTTTTTTTTTTTTTTTTTTTTTTTTTTTTTGTCTTTTTCTGTGACCAGCCGTGCTCAGCCAGTGAGCACACCGGCCATCCCTATATAGGATCCGAATCCGTGGCAGAAGTGCTGCTGCGCTCCCAGCGCCGCACTCTCCCGAGTGCACCACGGTGCCGGCCCTCATTACTGCCTTTGAGAACTCCTGACCCTTTTTTATTTCTTTACTCAAACTCTAGAAATAGTAATGCACTTATTTTCAAGAAAAATTTCAACCTCTAGGATTGGGGAAATAGTGATGGAAGAAGAACTGAAACACATACAGGGTTTTCTGAGTGCTGAGTATGTTAGTACTCACCTTTTGTCTTAAAGCTTTCTGGAAGTGAGGTGCTGTTTTCTCCTGTCCTGTAAACCACCACTACTCGGACACTATAGGAAGTGTAAGGTTGCAGATCTGGGATGTTACAGACATAAGCGGGACCTTGACTGCATGAAGCTTTAACGTGGTAAAACTCATTGTATTTCCACTAAAGAAAGAAATTTCAATTAACATTTTTATTTCCTTAAGAAAATCTTCTTAAATATAGAAATCTACAGGCCCATGGCAAGCAATTAAAACTTAAAATTAAGAAGAAACTTAAAATTTACCTTTTTTTAAAATTTTAACGTTTACTTGTACATATTTGCAGGGTACCATGTGTTTAAAATTTACTTTCTATTAAAGAATAAGAATTTCTTTATGTATTTTTTATCTCAAACATTACCCCACCACTTACAGCCATTTTATTTTTTATGACAAGCTATAACTGACTTGAATGACAGTTTTTGTGATAAGCCCAAGGTGAAATATGCACCCTTGACCATATATCATTGGGGAAGATTCAGAGCTGTGACTTGTTATCTCTGAAGCAGACATTTACCTTAAAACTAGGAAGACTAAGAAGACAAATTCACAGCTAAAGGAAAATGATGGATCAAAGTAGTGACACCTTCAATGCCAGGGGTTCGCTAATTTCAAAATAATATTTTTACATATTTTGATTCTTTGAAGTTCACAGTGGCTTACAAACTAAAACATTTAGATTTTTCTCCTAACACAGTCTTCAGACCTATGACCAGCATGCCTTCTTTTTATCCATAGGAAGACTAGATTCCTAAAAGAAGGAAATTTTGCCCACCACCATGCAGCTTCTAAATAGCAAGGTTAGAAGTTAAATATAGGAAATATTGCTTTTATTCCCCTTTCGATACTGGGCCTCTAATTATAGCTATCTGAAACTTCTTTGTGATTTTTAAAAACCTGTGTATTTGGATCCTTAATATCATCATTTGAAAATGGTTATTCTTTTTTCACTTAACATACAAATAGGAAAAGACAGAGGATGTGGCATCTCCTCAAGGGTTCTTGGTGTATTTTCTCTAGTAGAGTTTCCTAAAAGGTCAGTTTCCATAAATAAACTCTGTTTTCATGTAACACTCACTAGATTACATCATTTCATTAGATGGACACTTTATGTTAGTTATCCATTCAGTTAGGAATGATTCTCCTTAGCACCTTTAGGAAGTAGAATACCACGTACAGAAAGAAATGGGAAAAACAGAATGGAGGGAATGAAAAACAAAAAAATAGAAATGCTGATGTCGGGAACGTTGCCTGCACCAAACTCGTGAACGTATCAATCCCCACGAGACACACAGCTTAATAAAAACAGATGCACTGAATCCATATTTACCTCTAACCTTCATAGGGAAAGAGAGAAAATAATTCCTGGCTAAAAAATCTTAGCCTTTTTTGATCTTGTCTCCTTAATGATCTGGTATAGAAATAACCTTAAGTAAATAGTCTAGGTGACCCAACCTCCCACACATCCAGAAATTATCAGAGCTCTCTAAAATGTTGGGGAGATGTTTGCCCAAGGGTACCGTAAACTGTAGAGGACTGGCCTCCCTACAGCAACAAATGTCTGGGCAGGTCACCAACTTGGAGAGGTGCCACAGGCCATCCCAGCAAATCCCAAGGGAGGCAGGAACTTCCCTTGGTCAGAGCCACAAACGCAGGGGTGAAGGCCGCCACAGAGGGGTCTTCTGATTATTTGGGTAGGGGTGGGGTGGTATGAGCTACGATATCTGAGAGACAGGAACTTCAGAAATTTTTGGTTGTGGTAGGGATTTGCCTGGACAGCGGAGGAAAACACAATTTTAATGGACTTCTGTGAAAAAATTCACCAGAGCAAAATTACTTGTTTCTCCCCAATCTTAAATCAAATATGTTCTGTACACTGCTGTGATTTTTAAGAATCTATGCAACTTAAGATCTAGGTAGAAACTTAGCCTTGTGCACCTCTACTTCCCTCATGTTCCAGAAAATAAAATTGTGGCAGAAAAGAGAGAGATTGAAAGTTTATCATTTTCTTCTTCTTTCCTTTCTAACAAAGTTATTAATTAAAAAGACACATATTTACCCTCATCACCCACCCATCAGGGTTTCGGTATGGGGTTATGGGATCATTCCCAGGTGTCCTGTCATTATGGGCAGGTTCAAGTTACTCTAAAGAGATAGGACTTTCTGACCAGATGCCACTCATCAACCCTCAAAACCACAGCCTTCTCCTGTGTGCCCGTCAGATACTACTCGTAGATGTTCACACATGTAAAAATGACTGCGTCTTGAATTTTCAGCTTCACGATTTTCTAAATGGTCTATCCTGTGTTGAGCAAGTGTAAAAGCAGAGGAAGTTCAGAAACAAAAAGCACTGCATGAAAGGCCTGAGAACTGGGCCAGGAGTCCCCTGTCTGCTGTCCTTCCCCCCAAACTTTGAGGAGTGTGATGGGTGGCTTAATGACTCACAATCCTTCAGGGGACAGCACCCAAGTAGCACTAGTGCAGGGATGAGCCGGCCTTCTCTGCCTGGCTGCTGCTATCTGGCTCATCGTGGCATCTCTCTGGGTCTCCATCTTCTCAGCAGTGATGAGAAGCTGAAGCACCCTCATCTCTAAGGCCTTTTCCCATTTCATTTCTCTGATCTAGGAAATGAACTTTACATTCCTCCTCTTGACTGTAGACTGATCTGCATTAAGCTTACTTAAATAGATGTCCAAAAAAAGGCAGTATTCCAATTTCTCCAATTTAAATGCATTTTAATAAGGTGACCATTTTATAAAATAGGCAAGAAATTATCAGGAATAGGTTCATTGAAAAAAGTCCAGTTAAACTATGGCCTTTGGTTTTATCAACTCAAGAACCTGTGTTCCATATTTTTCATAGTTTTTATCTAAAAAGTAGAAGATCATAAAAATATATAGTCAACTTTTAAAATATCCTGGAGAACAATTTCATTTTTAAAGAAATAGTGAGGTCATGACTATACCAATTTATTTTTAAGTTACTACTGAACAAAACATTCCTAAGCCATCTTTACAAATGAGTACATATACATAGGCCCAGATGTACACAAACATACCCACACAAATATAAAATAGTGAAAATGCCAAAAACAAATATAAAAACTTAAAATCCATTCTAAGTGTATTACTATAAAAGTCAATGTAGACTTTCCCTAGCAGTGAATTAATCAAATTAATTGATGCCTTAAGATTCAATGGGTGTTTTCATATTGGTTAACACATGAATTTTGGATGAGGAACAATTTAAAGTTTATAAGCCAATATCAAACAAGTGTAGAATAAACTGCTTTTACATTTTACTTCTCTCATTACTGCACAGCCCTCAACTGGTTGAAAGGACATTTCTAAACAAGGTTTTGATTTTTTTTGTTGTTTGCCTCTTTCATTTTTTTTTTTTTCATAGAAAAACACCAAATTGCTATGGACTTTAAACCAGAGAACCATTCCAGTAAGATCTAAACTAAGTAAAATATTATAAACTTAGTAAACTATAACTTATACCATTTTACCCAGAGCCTATTAAGAGCATATTAATCTGCCTGGGAATTCTTTCCAACAGAAATTAGCCTGGATGACTTACTGCTTCTACATGCCAAATCTGAATCAATGAGTATTGTCCAATATATTGCTGATTTATACAAGGGAGTGCTCTAGACATATATTCTAAGTTATTCTATATTGTAAAATAAAGATTTGCATTTAAAGTCTACCTTCTGCAGTTCAAACCAAAATCTGAGGAGGTTAACATTCGATGGAGCCTTCCAATCCAATTGCAAACTAGTGTTCTCTGGAACCAAGGCATAAGGTTTCTTTGGTGTGTCAAACATTTTGATAGTGACAGGATGACTCTCAGCACACCACATTTCCTCACAGTGGCAGGCCAGAACCTTTTTGTAAAAAAAAGAAAAAGAAGGGGAAAAAAAAGCAATTGCTTAACTTTTTCAGAAATTTGCACTTGAGAATGCCAATAAAAAGTGCCCCATATGCTGTACCTTTAGTACGTATTGTTGTCCACCAGAGAGTTTAGTAACAAGGAGGGTGAGCCTTCCATGTGGAAATTCACTTTGCCTTAGAGGAGTCTCAGGGATTAGGGCCAGGTGTGAGATGGCCAGCTGATAGCGGACCAACTCTTTAGGTCCATTTGGCTTCCGAGATTCTCTCCAGGATATGATAAGGCTGGTGTCTGAATGCACGGTTGTGTTAATGAGTGAAACTGCCTCTGGTACTGAAATAAATAGCAACAAATGCTGAGTGATGTTGCAACAGAACAGGAAAGTCAGAAGAAGTGACAGTCTTGGCTGAGGAATAATCATATCATGTGAGAAGAATATGTAACATGTTCAGGAGAATCAGCCTCTTACACTTGTGCAGCAGTAAGTTAACAGACTGCCTGAAAGGCTCTCGCTTATTTTGTCTAATGACCAAATCATTCTCTGACTCTAGTGCAAGGATATGGCCAATGCCAAATAACTCAATTTGGGTGAGTTTTGTGAATATCATCAAAGTTATCTGAAAAAAAATAGCATCACCTTATAATAATCACCCCTTCTTAGAACACCTTTTTGGATTCTAGACCTATTTTTTTTCAAAGCAATGTTATATACCTATGAATCTCAGCAGCCTCCATCCAGCCCTGTGATGACCACACCAGTACAGGAAGCCCCCTGGCCCCCAAGCCAGAGTATGGGGGCCTTCAGGCCTCAGCCATATGCCCCTTCCCTCCCCAGCAGCCAAGCCAGCAAAGGAGCTGATGGTGGGCCAGACCCGGCCCCCCACCCCTACCTCTGTCCCCCTACCCTTCTCCCTTCTCCCCCTCCCACTGCTCTGCAACAACGGCTTGGAATGTAAAATAATAATAATAATTAATTTTTTAAAGATCTCAGTGGCCTCAGTACAATTCACACAGAGAGAAGGCTTGGCTTTCCTAGGTCTCACCACAGGTACAGAGACCTATGCGAACAGAATGACAATGTGCTGAGACCAAAGAATGTTTCTTAGTCAAACAGTATTGATTTTGATGTTTCACCTCCTAGTTGCTTTCCATTTTGATGGAATATTACACATCATCTTCAGGGGTTAGAGTAAGGTCACCAAAATACTTTTCTACAAGTACCTTTTTCCCGTTAAACTTAAAGAAGCTCACCTAATAAAGATTACTTAGCATTCAGATTTAAAAAATAGACATACACATCATATATATTATAAAATTCCACTCTAGAAACGCACAGCAAGCCCATAACTCACCTCCACTTTTAGTTTTTCCCCAAATCTCTTTTCCCAGAGGTAAATGTTCCAAAGGATTTGAATAATAATTCTTTACAGTTATCCGTATCACATATGTTGAAAATGGTTGTAAATCTTCAATAAGGGCTATCCTGTCCTGAAATTCCTGTAATTGATTTTTTTAAATCAATATCTGATTCTTACATTTCATACAAATGGGTAGAAATTATTTAATCAAAGAGAAAAAAATGGAAGACTCAAAAAAAGTAAATTTATTTTTAAATTCTGGATTATTAATAACAATGCCCCTATTCTATTCTACTCAGATTTGAGTTATTTAAAATCTCCAGGAATAGATGCCAAATGATTGGCAGCCTTCGGTCACTTGTGTGGCATAACTTATTTCACACAGGAAGCTAAACTCCCGGAAGGGGACACTAGTTCATTAGCATTGCCTTAGAATGGTATTGTAAGGATGTGAAACATAAGTGAAAACAATACAAGATTACGCAATATTACCTACTCATTCTTAGAAATAAGTAAAAAAGACTTTTCTTAGACCAATGCTTCTCGGCTTTGGTTATACTTTGAAATCATTTGGGAAGTTTTTAGAAAATACTATGCCTAGATTCCACTCCCAGAGATTCTGATTGAATTATCTGGGGTGAAGCCTCAGCCCAAAGTTTTTAAAAAGCTCCCCCTTTTATTGAGAACCATTCCCTTAGACCCACATAATCAATGAAGACAATAAGAAAAACTAGCTCTAATAACAGAAATATCCAATGCCACAAGCCCCATCTTGGTAAGCCAGATGATCCAACCCATCTCTGAAACAATTCCTTATAGAAATGTGTAAGGGAAGGTCAAAATAGACGAAATAAAAGAAGTGAAAAAGAATCACATATACTTTATGGCGAAGCACATAGGTTTAATGTCCAATAGATAATGGTCAATTTTACCTTTTGAATTGGTTAAAGCCAAACACATAGCAAAATATTGGATATATATGATTTTATCATTAGGACAACTGATATATTAATGCTAACTTGGAATAAATAGTTTTAATTCATTCATTTATTCAAGAAGTATCTAGTGAATGACAAGACAGTGCCAAGTTCTGTGCTAGGTGCTAGGGATACAATGATGAACAAAAACAGACATAGTCCCTGGATAGCAGTGCATTTCACAACATATAGGAAATAATGGACAAAAACATAAAGTACAATTTTTATTTTAGATAAATGCTATGGAGAAGAGGTACTTTCTGTCCAATTTGTTTCATACTCTTCAATCTGCGATCTGCTGGATAGGCCACACAAACAAGTCCCTATCACTTTCCGGGGATACTTAGATAATCAGGGAGAGAAACCCAGTTCTTTCAGGACACTCAGGAAATTGTTACCATGGTAATCCATCAACTGGGTAGAGTTAATATACTTCCATGAAGCTTAACTTGCTCACCGATAAGAAGACTAGAATACACTATGTTTTGATGAATCGTCAGCTATAAAAAGTTGCACAGTGATACATTTCAGAACATATGGAAAATACTTTATTGTGGCTGATAATTTTATATCAAAAAAAGGCATCTTGTGAAAAACAAAGACCACTAGCTCCAGTCTTACCAGCATTCTATATTTCAGATCAGAGCTGTTTTTCCTGCCATTAAATCCTGTATAATAAACCAGGTATGTTGGAGTAGGGCTAGTGATGCCATACCACGTGAGGTTTGTCTTGGCTGGAGGTAATCTGAGTGTGAGGCTCGTGTTAGTGGCATTAAGTATAGCTGGCTGTGCAATATCTGCAGCTACAGACAAAAATGCTTTATCTAAAATAAGAAGAGAACAAAGATTAAATATATACACATATATATAAGAGAGGAACAGCAGATTTATTTAATATCAAGGATAATATCAAAGGTTATAAAGAAATTTGTAGAACATGCATAACTTTTGCTTGAAAGGATAAATATAAAAATACTTTTTAAATGATGTTCTCTTTGAAGAAACAAAAAAAGGATGCATCTTGATATTGTGTGTGACAGACACTGTTAGACTCTATCCAATATCCTCCTATTCTTCCTCAAGTTCACATACATCTGACATTGTTCAGGGTAGCATGCCCAGAGGAAAAACAGTTTCTAAGGTTCCGGTGCAACCCCAGCAATCATGTGACACAGTCTGTCCAATCAGATGTAAGGTGGGCGTCTGCTCGGCGGGCTCGGTGGGCCTTGCAAAAGAACCATCATCTCACTGAGGGCAGACTCACTGCCACGCACCACTCCCTTCACCCTCTCCCTGTCCAGGATGCAGACATGATGCCTAGAAAGGCTGCAGCCTTCTTGTGAGAACCGAATAAAAGAGTCGCTAAAGAAGTTTGGAAAAAGAAGTCCAGGTGCTTGATGTTATTGTAGAGCTGCCTGGGCATCACATACAACCAAATGCTGCATCCTGCACAACTGCAGGGAGCTCCATTCGTTGACACTACAATGAGAATGGTAGGCTCTAGACCAGTGCAGTGGCACAACCACACCACTGTCTCTGCTGAAGCCTTTAAAATCACAATTCTGTCACTTGCAGCTGAATGCAACTTCTGACCTGTTCACCCTGTCTTATGCAAAACATCACCTAAAAACACAGCACCGTTGTGCAAAGAGAATACAATATGCAAATATTTCCAAATATGATTTTGATATGAAACCTAACAACCTTACACCAGTTAATCAACTCTTTAACTCATCATGCATTACACTTTGCTATCTGTCTTCTGCCCCCTGCTATGTCCCATCTCTGACTAGGCAAAGCCATCCTTCACTCTAACCACACTGCAAACTGTGTTGGACTCTCACCCTTCCAGACCTTGCACAGCATGTCTCCTCAGGTTGGAATGAACTTGCTCACCTACACATCTTTTCTTAGAGCTCAGTTCCTGCTGCATCTCTCATGGGAGGCCCTGCCTGCCTCCCTGCTCCAGGTGAAGAGCATCTCCTCTGTGTTCCCCCGCACCCCACACACTCCTCCACCACAGCACTAACCACATTTGGTCATGTTTTGTTTTCCCTCTTAGTGCTTTCTTTTCTTTACCTACCTCTAGAATGTGAATTTCCTGTGCTGAGACTGTGCTTGACTTACCTTTGTTTCCCCAGAGCCCCAGGAGGGTGCCTGACACATATTAGGTATTTAATAAATGTTGTAGATCTTTATTGATCTGTGTTATCAAAATACAAAATGCATCCTTTGCATTCAATGAGTAAGAAAATTAGGGGGGAAATGTCTAAGTTCTAAATGAGTTGATCAAGCCAGCTCCATCACTTACTAACTTTCTGACCCTGGGAAGGGTTACTCCAGCTCTTCTGCCAATAGAGACAATTACCCATTTCACAGATGTGTATTACTCTATGGCTAGCACATAGTGAGCATTTTTTTTTTTTTTTTTTTTTTTTCTTTTTTGAGACCGGCCGCACCACGCTCAGCCAGTGAGCGCTGTGAGCATACCGGTCATCCCTATATAGGATCCGAACCCGCGGCGGGAGCAGCTACTGCGCTCCCAGCGCCGCACTCTCCCGAGTGCGCCATGGGCTCGGCCCCATAGTGAGCATTTTTAATAAATATTAGCTATTCTTAACATTATTTGTAAGACTACTGAAAAATCAGGAAAAAACAATGCTGGTCTAATCTGGAAATTCCAAATATGAATTCCAAAATGCAGAAAAGAATGTTTAAAATTAGAACTACACCATAAATTTCCAGTTATAGGGAAACAGTAATTGATGCTTGAAGAGGTCATGAACCTAATGTTGAGGACACTTGGAAGGTATGTGGGGGGGCATGTTGGAGAAGAATAATTTCACTAAGGTCATAAACTGGGCCGTTTTTCAGTTCAACTAATATTTATCCAACAGTATTCAGTGTGTGCTGATTTCTGGTCTAAAATGAGAATGGGACACTCACATTAGCAGCCAGAGCAATAATCTGATTCAAAGGTCATTGGTACTTTTGTCATTCTTTTATTTTTATTTAACTGATATGGTATGATATATTGAAGTGTTGGAAATATAACTTGGGACAGGAAGACAAGTCTTTCCCATACGTTTTTTTCTTTTTTTCTTTTTTTACCGCGAATATTTTGAAGATGTTAAATGCCTGCCTCAGGAAAAAAGGAGCATGGTAACTAGTAATTGCTTAAAATTTCCAGCAGATGGAGGTAAAGTACCCCTAATAACGTACCTAGAGGAGTAAAATAAAGTTGACCCTTTTTCCCAAAGAAAATAATAAGAGCATTATACTAATTGTATTTTTTAACG
This sequence comes from Galeopterus variegatus, assembly GCF_000696425.1. Taxonomy (NCBI): domain Eukaryota; kingdom Metazoa; phylum Chordata; class Mammalia; order Dermoptera; family Cynocephalidae; genus Galeopterus; species Galeopterus variegatus. The sequence continues at coordinate 121,311 of NW_007729164.1, forward strand.
ATTTCCAGTTATAAAAATTTTTGCAACATTTAAGACTTTTATTTTTAAAAATGTGTTTGTGTTTGTGTGTTGCGGGGGTGTGTGGGTGTTCAACTTCAGATAGACAGTGCTTGGACTATTTTTAATAAATTTTTTTTAATGCAGTTTTGGGTTCAAAGCAGCATTAAGAGGAAAATACAGAGATTTCCCATTTACCCCCTGCCTCCACACATGCACAGTCTCCGCCATTAGCAACATCCCCCACAGAGTGGTACATTTGTTACAATCAATGAACTTACACTGGCACATAATTATCACCCAAAGTTCATAGTTTACATTAGGGTTGACTCCTGTGTTGTGCACTTTATGGTTTTGGACAAATGTGTAACAACATGTATTCACCATTACAGTATCATATAGAGTTGTCTCGCTGTACTACAGTCTATTTATCCACTTACCTACCGAAGGGCATCTTGGTTGCTTCCAAACTTTGGCAATTACCAAGGAAGCTGCTATAAACATCCATGTGAAGGTTTTGGGGTGGACAGTTTTCAACTCCTCTGGGTAAATACTAAGGAGCATTATTGCTGGATCATATGGTAAACGTATGTTTAGTTTTGTAAGAAACTGCCACACTGTCTTCCAAAGTGGCTGTACCATTTTGATTCCCACCAGCAATGAATGTCTTCGTGTTGCTCCACATCTTTGCCAGTGTTTGGTGCTGACAGTGTTCTGGATTTGGGGCCATTCTAATAGGTGTGCAGTGGTATCTCACTGTTTTCATTTGCATTTCCCTCATGACATATGATGTGGAGCATTTGTGTATCTTGTCACACATGATGTGAAGTGCCATTTGTATATTTTCTTTGCTGAAGGTCTTTGGCCCATTTTTTAATCATGTTGTTTTCTTATCGTTGAATCCTAAAAGCTCTTTGTGTAGTTTGGATGCTTTATCAGATATGTCTTTTGCAAATATTTTCTCCCAGCCTGTTGCTTGTCTTTTCATTCTCTTGACAGTATCCTTACAGAGCAGAAATTTTTAATTTTAATGAAGTCCAGATTACCAATTCTTTCTTCCATGGATCATGGCTTTGGTGTCATGTTTTAAAAGTCATTCCCAAACCCAAGATCATTTAAACTTTATTTTATATTATTTTTACAAGGTTTATAGTTTTGTGCTTCACTTTTAGGTCGGTGGTCGATTTTGAGTTAATTTTTGTGAAGTGCGTAAGGTTTGTGTCTACATTCTTTTTTCTTTTTTTTTTTTTTTTTTTTTTTTTTTTTTTTTTTTTTTTTTTTTTTTTTTTTTTTTTTTTTTTTTTTTTTTTTTTTTTTTTTTTTTTTTTTTTTTTTTTTTTTTTTTTTTTTTTTTTTTTTTTTTTTTTTTTTTTTTTTTTTTTTTTTTAACATGTAGATGTCCAGGTCCAGCATAATTTGTTGAAAAACTCTCTTTTCTCCATTGCCCCTTTGTTGAAGATCACTTGACTATATTTATGTGGGTTTATTTTGGGCTTTCTATTCTGTTATATTGATCTATTTGTCTATTCTTTCACCAATACCACACTGTTTTGATTACTGCAGCTTTACAGAAAGTCTTGAAGCCAGTTAGTGTCAGTCTTCCAACTTTATTCTCCTTCAGTTGGCAATTCTAGGTCTTTTGCTTCTCCATATTAACTTTAGAAACAGTTTGTTAATATCACAAAATAACTTGCTAGGATTTTGATTGGGATTGAATTGAATCCATAGTTCAAGTGACATCTGGACAATATTGAATCTTCCTATCCATAAACATGGAATATCTCTACATTGACTTGTATTTAGTCCTCCTTTGATTTCTTCCATCAGAGTTTTGTAGTTTTCTTTATATAGATCTTGTACATATTTTGTTAGATTTATACCTAAGTATTTCATTTTGGGGGGCTGCTAATGTAAATGGTATTGTGTTTTTAATTTCAAATTCCACTTGTTTGTTGGTGATATATAAGAAAGCAATTGGCTTTTGTATATTAACCTTGTGTCCTGCAAACTTGCTATAATCACTTATTAGTTCCAGGAGGGGGTTTTTTGTAAATTTTTTAGATAATTTACATAGACAATCATGCAGTCTTTGAACAATGACTGGGCTATTTCTTCCTTCCCAAACAGTGCTTTTTATTTTATTTTCTTGTCTTATTGCATGCTAGGACTTCCAGTACAATGTTGAAAAGGAGTACTGAGAGAGGACATCCTTGCCTTGTTGCTGCTCTTAGTGGGAAAGTTTCTAGTTTCTCACCATTAAGTACAATGTTAACTGTAGGATTTTTATAGATATTCTTTCTCAAGTTGAGGAAGTTCTCCTGTATTTGTAGTTTGCTGAGAGTTTTTAATTATGAATGGGCCTTAAATTTTGTCAAAAGCTTGTTCTGTATCTATTGATGTGATTGCACGGTTTTTCTTCTTTAGCCTGTCAATGTGATGTATTACATTAATATATTTTCAAATGTTGAGCCAGACTTGGGATAAACAACACTTGATTGCTGTATATAATAATTTTTATACTCATTTTTTATACTCATATATGGATTCAATATACTAATATTTTGTTGAGGATTGTTGCATCTATTTTCAAGAGAAGCACACGTTTGAAGTTTTATTTTCTTGTAATATCTTTGTCTGGTTTTGGTATTAGGATAATGCTAAATTATTCCTCATAGAATGAACTCACACTATGATCTAACAGGAAGTATTCCCTCTGCTTCTATCTTCTGAAGGAGATTGGGGAGATTGTTATAATTTATTTCCTAAATGTTTGGTAGAATTCTTTATTGAACATACCTTGGCCTTATGCTTTCTGTTTTGAAAGGTTATTGATTCAATTTTTAAATTTATATAGGCCTATTCATATTGTCTATTTCTTCTTGCATGACTTTTGGAAGATTCTATCTTTAAAGAAATTGGTCCATTTCATCTAGGTTATCAGGTTTGTGGGCATAAGGTATCTCATAATATTCATTGATTATCCTTTTAATGTCCTTGGGATCTGTAATGATGTTCCCTGTGATGGCTGATTTTAGGTGTCACCTTGACTAGATTAAATATATAGAAACCTGGTAAAACATTATTTTTTGGTCTATGGAGGTGTTTCCAGAAGAGATCAGCATGTAAGCCTGAGTGGACTGGGTGGGAAAGACCTGCCCTCAATATGGGTATGCACCATCCAATCTATTGGGGGCCTAAAGGGAACAAAAAGGGAGGAAAAGGCAAATCTCTCACTCTATTTCCAGTGGAGCTGGGATACACTCTTCTGAACTCAAGACATCAGAACTTGGGCATCTTCAGTCTTTGGGGCTGGGACTTAATACCAATGGCACTCCAGCTCTCAGGACTTTGGCCTCAGACTAAAGATCTCACCATCAGCTTCCCTGGTTCTGAGGTTCTTTGGACTGAACCATGCTAACAGCCTACTGTGAGACTCCTCAGCCTTCATAACTGTGTGAGTTAATTCCCCAAATAAGTCTACTTTCACATATATATTCTATTGGTTCTGTCTCTCTGGAGAACCCTGACTAATACATCCCCTCCTTCATTTCTGTTATGAGTAATTTATGTCCTCTCTCTTTTTTCTTAGCCTGGCTAGAGCCTTATCAATTTTATTTATCTTTTCAAAGACTCAGCTTTTGATTTCATTGATTTGCTATACTGATTTTCTATTTTCAATTTCATTGATTTCTGCTCGAGTTTTTATTTTGTCTCTTCTGCTTACTTTGGATTTAATTCACTCATCTTTTTCTTTTTTTTTTTTTTTTTTTTTTTTTTTTTTTTTTTTTTTTTTTTTTTTTTTTTTTAAAA